>NW_025726107.1:10000-15000 GCF_021461395.2 Schistocerca americana
CCTCTCAGGTCCCGGCGGCGCGCAGCGCCGTCCTAAGTACTTGGTCGGGTTCGAGAGAGGCGCAATCGCCCGGAGTTTGGCGAGTAGACGCTTTAGGTGCGACCACCCGTGCTCCCAACTGAGCTTGCCGCTGCCGACAGAGGCCCGGGAGCGTGCTGTCGTGGCATTGCCGGCGGGAGACAACACGCGCCACCTACGGTGGCCGGCAGCTCCAACGCCAGCGCCACAGAAGGACAAAAGCCCCACTTGGGTGCCGAAGCGAACTCTCCCAGCACAGCGCACGCGCCAACACGTCCGCACAGCTGCGATACAAACCACCTGCGAGAACCGCAGAGGCGACCGAGCAGCAGACGGCGTCGCGGCGCCGAGCGCCGGGCGGCGGCGCATCCTCAGCGCACACAGTCCTCAATCGGACCAGCACACTGCAGATGTCCACCGCGCTTCGCACCGGGCCCGCGAGGACCTACTTTGGCCGCACGGCGCCGCGTGCAGGGTGCGCCGGCGCGCAGCTGCGCCGCCTGCCGCCTCCGTCGGCCGGCGCGCCTGCCACTGGCCGCCCCCACCAGCCGGCTGTAGCGCGTGCGCCCACGCACCGCGCGGCCAGCACGCCGGGAGGCCCCCCCTCACCGGCCGGGGACGGTCCCACCCAGCCACCGCCGCGTATCGCTTCACACCCACATGCCATTCACGTTCGTGGGCATGGTGGGTATCGCTGAAACAACCGGTTGGTAGCTCAACCGATCGTCGCCATCACTGATTCACCTCTAGCGAGAACAACCGCACCACAACCGTTTACCAGTTGTTCATTTGCGTAACGTCACCAGCAAACGTAGACGTCCATCGCCATTTGCAAATTCAACGATTGTTGCATGCCTGTGTCAGGTGTCACGACACACTATGTCTGCCCACATACACGCAACAACATGTGCACGCTTCGCGAACACGTGGAAGGTGGCCCCCGTACGTATGCGATGTCCATTGCGCGAACGACTGTCAACCGGCCTCTGTCGCATGTCGCAGATGTGGAACGCAGTGCACCATGCTATCACGGTGTGTGAGAAGAGACGACTACGTCTGACAACACGCGCCACTACATCAACAGACGGCTCATGCTGATCGCCATCCACGGCATACCATACTGCAATCCAGCTCTTATAGGGAGACGACACGTAGCTGAGTGCACAATATTTGGACCGTATGGTTCGCCGTTGTTGGCGCAGTCGTGGTACGGTCACACATGTACCACGATGTATCATTCAGTACATGAGGACCAATGTGCAGTACAGTGTGTGATTTGGACGTACAACATCAGCGGACAGTTGACACACGCCGTACCACAACGTAGGCTGTGCTTCGCCATGCAAATGCCAATGAACAACTGCGAAGGGCATTGAGCATGTACGTCCTGCTGCCATCCGCATTACAGTGTATAGCTGCAAGGTGTTTAACATGAAGCGATACTCTGGGGACCAGGCAGTGCGAGTAGCAAACTATATTGCGGGGGTTGCAGTTAGGCAACACCACACTAATTTAACGCGTCGTATGACAATTACAGAGCAGGTTAAGGCCCAACGTGTGTTGGGTTAAGGCCCAACGTGTGTTGGGTTAAGGCCCAACGTGTGTTGGGTTAAGGCCCAACGTGTGTTGGGTTAAGGCCCAACGTGTGTTGGGTTAAGGCCCAACGTGTGTTGGGTTAAGGCCCAACGTGTGTTGGGTTAAGGCCCAACGTGTGTTGGGTTAAGGCCCAACGTGTGTTGGGTTAAGGCCCAACGTGTGTTGGGTTAAGGCCCAACGTGTGTTGGGTTAAGGCCCAACGTGTGTTGGGTTAAGGCCCAACGTGTGTTGGGTTAAGGCCCAACGTGTGTTGGGTTAAGGCCCAACGTGTGTTGGGTTAAGGCCCAACGTGTGTTGGGTTAAGGCCCAACGTGTGTTGGGTTAAGGCCCAACGTGTGTTGGGTTAAGGCCCAACGTGTGTTGGGTTAAGGCCCAACGTGTGTTGGGTTAAGGCCCAACGTGTGTTGGGTTAAGGCCCAACGTGTGTTGGGTTAAGGCGCAACGTGTGTTGGGTTAAGGCGCAACGTGGGTTACGTTAAGGCGCAACGTGGGTTACGTTAAGGCGCAACGTGGGTTACGTTAAGGCGCAACGTGGGTTACGTTAAGGCGCAACGTGGGTTACGTTAAGGCGCAACGTGGGTTACGTTAAGGCGCAACGTGGGTTACGTTAAGGCGCAACGTGGGTTACGTTAAGGCCCAATATAGGTTAGGTTAAGGCCCAATATAGGTTAGGTTAAGGCCCAATATAGGTTAGGTTAAGGCCCAATATAGGTTAGGTTAAGGCCCAATATAGGTTAGGTTAAGGTACAATATAGGTTAGGTTAAGGTACAATATAGGTTAGGTTAAGGTACAATATAGGTTAGGTTAAGGTACAATATGGGTTAGGTTAAGGTACAATATGGGTTAGGTTAAGGCGCAATATGGGTTAGGTTAAGGCGCAATATGGGTTAGGTTAAGGCGCAATATGGGTTAGGTTAAGGCGCAATATGGGTTAGGTTAAGACGCAATATGGGTTAGGTTAAGGCGCAATATGG
Organism: Schistocerca americana; assembly: GCF_021461395.2. Taxonomy (NCBI): domain Eukaryota; kingdom Metazoa; phylum Arthropoda; class Insecta; order Orthoptera; family Acrididae; genus Schistocerca; species Schistocerca americana. The sequence goes on from NW_025726107.1 coordinate 12,590, forward strand.
GTTAGGTTAAGGCGCAATATGGGTTAGGTTAAGGCGCAATATGGGTTAGGTTAAGGCGCAATATGGGTTAGGTTAAGGTACAATATAGGTTAGGTTAAGGTACAATATAGGTTAGGTTAAGGTACAATATAGGTTAGGTTAAGGTACAATATGGGTTAGGTTAAGGTACAATATAGGTTAGGTTAAGGCACAATATGGGTTAGGTTAAGGCGCAATATGGGTTAGGGTAAGGCGCAATATGGGTTAGGTTAAGGCGCAATATGGGTTAGGTTAAGGCGCAACGTGGGTTACGTTAAGGCGCAACGTGGGTTACGTTAAGGCGCAACGTGGGTTACGTTAAGGCGCAACGTGGGTTACGTTAAGGCGCAACGTGGGTTACGTTAAGGCGCAACGTGGGTTACGTTAAGGCCCAATATAGGTTAGGTTAAGGCCCAATATAGGTTAGGTTAAGGCCCAATATAGGTTAGGTTAAGGCCCAATATAGGTTAGGTTAAGGCCCAATATAGGTTAGGTTAAGGTACAATATAGGTTAGGTTAAGGTACAATATAGGTTAGGTTAAGGTACAATATGGGTTAGGTTAAGGCGCAATATGGGTTAGGTTAAGGCGCAATATGGGTTAGGTTAAGGCGCAATATGGGTTAGGTTAAGGCGCAACGTGGGTTACGTTAAGGCGCAACGTGGGTTACGTTAAGGCGCAACGTGGGTTACGTTAAGGCGCAACGTGGGTTACGTTAAGGCGCAACGTGGGTTACGTTAAGGCCCAATATAGGTTAGGTTAAGGCCCAATATAGGTTAGGTTAAGGCCCAATATAGGTTAGGTTAAGGCCCAATATAGGTTAGGTTAAGGTACAATATGGGTTAGGTTAAGGTACAATATGGGTTAGGTTAAGGTACAATATAGGTTAGGTTAAGGCGCAACGTGGGTTACGTTAAGGCCCAATATAGGTTAGGTTAAGGCCCAATATAGGTTAGGTTAAGGCCCAATATAGGTTAGGTTAAGGCCCAATATAGGTTAGGTTAAGGCCCAATATAGGTTAGGTTAAGGTACAATATAGGTTAGGTTAAGGTACAATATAGGTTAGGTTAAGGTACAATATGGGTTAGGTTAAGGTACAATATGGGTTAGGTTAAGGTACAATATAGGTTAGGTTAAGGCACAATATGGGTTAGGTTAAGGCGCAATATGGGTTAGGTTAAGGCGCAATATGGGTTAGGTTAAGGCGCAATATGGGTTAGGTTAAGGCGCAATATGGGTTAGGTTAAGGCACAATACGGGTTAGGTTAAGGCACAATACGGGTTAGGTTAAGGCACAATACGGGTTAGGTTAAGGCACACATTGTTGTAAGGAAAGGTGTTTTCGGGGGGGGGGGGGGGGGGCTGGTTTGTTGATTGTGATTATCGTAAGTAAATGACTGCGGCATCATCTGATTTGCCACGTCAGGGTGCACCTTTGGCTCATAACAGGCGGCGCTCTGATTCCATGCTTGTGGCAGACCTGTGTCTTTCATTCGTGCCATTGTTTGTGTGGTGTGACAGGAGGCAGTATTGTGATGTTGGGTGCACCCCTGTGTAGGACATGTGTGGGTGTTGGTGGCTTAGCTGAGCAATGGTGGTTGTCGGAAGGGTGGGATATTCTGTTTTCCGAGTGGACCTCCCGGTCTGGTTATGATAGTGTGGATTGTCTAATGTGGCAGAGAGGATGCACTGGGTGTTGTTCCATGCTGGTGCTTAGATATTGTCTGTGTGCCTGTTACAGGCAGAGAGTAGTGCGTGATAAGAGTGTCTGGCTGACGTGTGATTGTGAGCAGAGTCTTTCAGCATGTATACGGACAGTTGTATACATTATCTGTATTCTGATGGCTCTATCTATTACTAATCAGCGCCGTGTATACGTTTAATCCGGTTCCAGTCGAAACTATTGTATCTCTGTACATTAGTGACACGGCGAGCCCGCTATGTAGTTACTCGTCTCGGCAGCTTCCACCGGTGTATGGCAAATGATTATAAGGAATCAGTCTAGTCGTCAATACCGATAGTGTGACGTCACATGTCTGGGGTGGGGGACGCTGCGCCCTTCCGGTGGGTCATGGCCTAGGAAGACTCTTCCCACGCAGGGGGGCTTGGACTGTCATTGACTCTTCCGAGTAATATACTTGCCGTACGTTTTTGCGACTGCGAGTGCAACGCTCACCGGTACCGACATGGATGGAGCGCCTCCTAGCTGCCGCTGAGCATCTGCATTCGTACAGAGAGCAACGCGCTCGCGTCTGTAGCTCGTACGTGGTACAGCTCGCAGCTCATGTATAGGGACAGCGGGAATGTCGCATATTGGACATAACTCTTCATGAAACGCACGTTATAGGGGTGGATTGCACATTGCGAGTGCGAGCAAAGTCCGCCGTTCATCCG
>NW_025726107.1:22500-27500 GCF_021461395.2 Schistocerca americana
CCGTTACCCGTTACAACCATGGTAGGCGCAGAACCTACCATCGACAGTTGATAAGGCAGACATTTGAAAGATGCGTCGCCGGTACGAGGACCGTGCGATCAGCCCAAAGTTATTCAGAGTCACCAAGGCAAACGGACCGGACGAGCCGACCGATTGGTTTTGATCTAATAAAAGCGTCCCTTCCATCTCTGGTCGGGACTCTGTTTGCATGTATTAGCTCTAGAATTACCACAGTTATCCAAGTAACGTGGGTACGATCTAAGGAACCATAACTGATTTAATGAGCCATTCGCGGTTTCACCTTAATGCGGCTTGTACTGAGACATGCATGGCTTAATCTTTGAGACAAGCATATGACTACTGGCAGGATCAACCAGGGAGCTGCGTCAACTAGAGCTGAGCAGCCGGCCGCCCGGGAGTGTGTCCCGGGGGCCCGCGCGAACACGCAAGCGTCCGCTCAATTATTCTGCAAACAGGAGGAGGCTGAGCTCCCCTGCACAATACACCTCGAAACCCTCTCAGGTCCCGGCGGCGCGCAGCGCCGTCCTAAGTACTTGGTCGGGTTCGAGAGAGGCGCAATCGCCCGGAGTTTGGCGAGTAGACGCTTTAGGTGCGACCACCCGTGCTCCCAACTGAGCTTGCCGCTGCCGACAGAGGCCCGGGAGCGTGCTGTCGTGGCATTGCCGGCGGGAGACAACACGCGCCACCTACGGTGGCCGGCAGCTCCAACGCCAGCGCCACAGAAGGACAAAAGCCCCACTTGGGTGCCGAAGCGAACTCTCCCAGCACAGCGCACGCGCCAACACGTCCGCACAGCTGCGATACAAACCACCTGCGAGAACCGCAGAGGCGACCGAGCAGCAGACGGCGTCGCGGCGCCGAGCGCCGGGCGGCGGCGCATCCTCAGCGCACACAGTCCTCAATCGGACCAGCACACTGCAGATGTCCACCGCGCTTCGCACCGGGCCCGCGAGGACCTACTTTGGCCGCACGGCGCCGCGTGCAGGGTGCGCCGGCGCGCAGCTGCGCCGCCTGCCGCCTCCGTCGGCCGGCGCGCCTGCCACTGGCCGCCCCCACCAGCCGGCTGTAGCGCGTGCGCCCACGCACCGCGCGGCCAGCACGCCGGGAGGCCCCCCCTCACCGGCCGGGGACGGTCCCACCCAGCCACCGCCGCGTATCGCTTCACACCCACATGCCATTCACGTTCGTGGGCATGGTGGGTATCGCTGAAACAACCGGTTGGTAGCTCAACCGATCGTCGCCATCACTGATTCACCTCTAGCGAGAACAACCGCACCACAACCGTTTACCAGTTGTTCATTTGCGTAACGTCACCAGCAAACGTAGACGTCCATCGCCATTTGCAAATTCAACGATTGTTGCATGCCTGTGTCAGGTGTCACGACACACTATGTCTGCCCACATACACGCAACAACATGTGCACGCTTCGCGAACACGTGGAAGGTGGCCCCCGTACGTATGCGATGTCCATTGCGCGAACGACTGTCAACCGGCCTCTGTCGCATGTCGCAGATGTGGAACGCAGTGCACCATGCTATCACGGTGTGTGAGAAGAGACGACTACGTCTGACAACACGCGCCACTACATCAACAGACGGCTCATGCTGATCGCCATCCACGGCATACCATACTGCAATCCAGCTCTTATAGGGAGACGACACGTAGCTGAGTGCACAATATTTGGACCGTATGGTTCGCCGTTGTTGGCGCAGTCGTGGTACGGTCACACATGTACCACGATGTATCATTCAGTACATGAGGACCAATGTGCAGTACAGTGTGTGATTTGGACGTACAACATCAGCGGACAGTTGACACACGCCGTACCACAACGTAGGCTGTGCTTCGCCATGCAAATGCCAATGAACAACTGCGAAGGGCATTGAGCATGTACGTACTGCTGCCATCCGCATTACAGTGTATAGCTGCAAGGTGTTTAACATGAAGCGATACTCTGGGGACCAGGCAGTGCGAGTAGCAAACTATATTGCGGGGGTTGCAGTTAGGCAACACCACACTAATTTAACGCGTCGTATGACAATTACAGAGCAGGTTAAGGCCCAACGTGTGTTGGGTTAAGGCCCAACGTGTGTTGGGTTAAGGCCCAACGTGTGTTGGGTTAAGGCCCAACGTGTGTTGGGTTAAGGCCCAACGTGTGTTGGGTTAAGGCCCAACGTGTGTTGGGTTAAGGCCCAACGTGTGTTGGGTTAAGGCCCAACGTGTGTTGGGTTAAGGCCCAACGTGTGTTGGGTTAAGGCCCAACGTGTGTTGGGTTAAGGCCCAACGTGTGTTGGGTTAAGGCCCAACGTGTGTTGGGTTAAGGCCCAACGTGTGTTGGGTTAAGGCCCAACGTGTGTTGGGTTAAGGCCCAACGTGTGTTGGGTTAAGGCCCAACGTGTGTTGGGTTAAGGCCCAACGTGTGTTGGGTTAAGGCCCAACGTGTGTTGGGTTAAGGCCCAACGTGTGTTGGGTTAAGGCGCAACGTGTGTTGGGTTAAGGCGCAACGTGGGTTACGTTAAGGCGCAACGTGGGTTACGTTAAGGCGCAACGTGGGTTACGTTAAGGCGCAACGTGGGTTACGTTAAGGCGCAACGTGGGTTACGTTAAGGCGCAACGTGGGTTACGTTAAGGCGCAACGTGGGTTACGTTAAGGCGCAACGTGGGTTACGTTAAGGCCCAATATAGGTTAGGTTAAGGCCCAATATAGGTTAGGTTAAGGCCCAATATAGGTTAGGTTAAGGCCCAATATAGGTTAGGTTAAGGCCCAATATAGGTTAGGTTAAGGTACAATATAGGTTAGGTTAAGGTACAATATAGGTTAGGTTAAGGTACAATATAGGTTAGGTTAAGGTACAATATGGGTTAGGTTAAGGTACAATATGGGTTAGGTTAAGGCGCAATATGGGTTAGGTTAAGGCGCAATATGGGTTAGGTTAAGGCGCAATATGGGTTAGGTTAAGGCGCAATATGGGTTAGGTTAAGGCGCAATATGGGTTAGGTTAAGGCGCAATATGGGTTAGGTTAAGGCGCAATATGGGTTAGGTTAAGGCGCAATATGGGTTAGGTTAAGGTACAATATAGGTTAGGTTAAGGTACAATATAGGTTAGGTTAAGGTACAATATAGGTTAGGTTAAGGTACAATATGGGTTAGGTTAAGGTACAATATAGGTTAGGTTAAGGCACAATATGGGTTAGGTTAAGGCGCAATATGGGTTAGGGTAAGGCGCAATATGGGTTAGGTTAAGGCGCAATATGGGTTAGGTTAAGGCGCAACGTGGGTTACGTTAAGGCGCAACGTGGGTTACGTTAAGGCGCAACGTGGGTTACGTTAAGGCGCAACGTGGGTTACGTTAAGGCGCAACGTGGGTTACGTTAAGGCGCAACGTGGGTTACGTTAAGGCCCAATATAGGTTAGGTTAAGGCCCAATATAGGTTAGGTTAAGGCCCAATATAGGTTAGGTTAAGGCCCAATATAGGTTAGGTTAAGGCCCAATATAGGTTAGGTTAAGGTACAATATAGGTTAGGTTAAGGTACAATATAGGTTAGGTTAAGGTACAATATGGGTTAGGTTAAGGCGCAATATGGGTTAGGTTAAGGCGCAATATGGGTTAGGTTAAGGCGCAATATGGGTTAGGTTAAGGCGCAACGTGGGTTACGTTAAGGCGCAACGTGGGTTACGTTAAGGCGCAACGTGGGTTACGTTAAGGCGCAACGTGGGTTACGTTAAGGCGCAACGTGGGTTACGTTAAGGCCCAATATAGGTTAGGTTAAGGCCCAATATAGGTTAGGTTAAGGCCCAATATAGGTTAGGTTAAGGCCCAATATAGGTTAGGTTAAGGTACAATATGGGTTAGGTTAAGGTACAATATGGGTTAGGTTAAGGTACAATATAGGTTAGGTTAAGGCGCAACGTGGGTTACGTTAAGGCCCAATATAGGTTAGGTTAAGGCCCAATATAGGTTAGGTTAAGGCCCAATATAGGTTAGGTTAAGGCCCAATATAGGTTAGGTTAAGGCCCAATATAGGTTAGGTTAAGGTACAATATAGGTTAGGTTAAGGTACAATATAGGTTAGGTTAAGGTACAATATGGGTTAGGTTAAGGTACAATATGGGTTAGGTTAAGGTACAATATAGGTTAGGTTAAGGCACAATATGGGTTAGGTTAAGGCGCAATATGGGTTAGGTTAAGGCGCAATATGGGTTAGGTTAAGGCGCAATATGGGTTAGGTTAAGGCGCAATATGGGTTAGGTTAAGGCACAATACGGGTTAGGTTAAGGCACAATACGGGTTAGGTTAAGGCACAATACGGGTTAGGTTAAGGCACACATTGTTGTAAGGAAAGGTGTTTTCGGGGGGGGGGGGGGGGCTGGTTTGTTGATTGTGATTATCGTAAGTAAATGACTGCGGCATCATCTGATTTGCCACGTCAGGGTGCACCTTTGGCTCATAACAGGCGGCGCTCTGATTCCATGCTTGTGGCAGACCTGTGTCTTTCATTCGTGCCATTGTTTGTGTGGTGTGACAGGAGGCAGTATTGTGATGTTGGGTGCACCCCTGTGTAGGACATGTGTGGGTGTTGGTGGCTTAGCTGAGCAATGGTGGTTGTCGGAAGGGTGGGATATTCTGTTTTCCGAGTGGACCTCCCGGTCTGGTTATGATAGTGTGGATTGTCTAATGTGGCAGAGAGGATGCACTGGGTGTTGTTCCATGCTGGTGCTTAGATATTGTCTGTGTGCCTGTTACAGGCAGAGAGTAGTGCGTGATAAGAGTGTCTGGCTGACGTGTGATTGTGAGCAGAGTCTTTCAGCATGTATACGGACAGTTGTATACATTATCTGTATTCTGATGGCTCTATCTATTACTAATCAGCGCCGTGTATACGTTTAATCCGGTTCCAGTCGAAACTATTGTATCTCTGTACATTAGTGACACGGCGAGCCCGCTATGTAGTTACTCGTCTCGGCAGCTTCCACC
>NW_025726107.1:35000-40000 GCF_021461395.2 Schistocerca americana
CCTGGTAGGATTGCAACGGGGTCCGCCTCGGGACGCACGAGCACGCACGAGGCGCGTCGCACGCCTTCAGCTCGCCCCACCGGCAGGACGTCCCACGATACATGCCAGTTAAACACCGACGGGCGGTGAACCAACAGCGTGGGACACAAATCCAACTACGAGCTTTTTAACCGCAACAACTTTAATATACGCTATTGGAGCTGGAATTACCGCGGCTGCTGGCACCAGACTTGCCCTCCAATAGATACTCGTTAAAGGATTTAAAGTGTACTCATTCCGATTACGGGGCCTCGGATGAGTCCCGTATCGTTATTTTTCGTCACTACCTCCCCGTGCCGGGAGTGGGTAATTTGCGCGCCTGCTGCCTTCCTTGGATGTGGTAGCCGTTTCTCAGGCTCCCTCTCCGGAATCGAACCCTGATTCCCCGTTACCCGTTACAACCATGGTAGGCGCAGAACCTACCATCGACAGTTGATAAGGCAGACATTTGAAAGATGCGTCGCCGGTACGAGGACCGTGCGATCAGCCCAAAGTTATTCAGAGTCACCAAGGCAAACGGACCGGACGAGCCGACCGATTGGTTTTGATCTAATAAAAGCGTCCCTTCCATCTCTGGTCGGGACTCTGTTTGCATGTATTAGCTCTAGAATTACCACAGTTATCCAAGTAACGTGGGTACGATCTAAGGAACCATAACTGATTTAATGAGCCATTCGCGGTTTCACCTTAATGCGGCTTGTACTGAGACATGCATGGCTTAATCTTTGAGACAAGCATATGACTACTGGCAGGATCAACCAGGGAGCTGCGTCAACTAGAGCTGAGCAGCCGGCCGCCCGGGAGTGTGTCCCGGGGGCCCGCGCGAACACGCAAGCGTCCGCTCAATTATTCTGCAAACAGGAGGAGGCTGAGCTCCCCTGCACAATACACCTCGAAACCCTCTCAGGTCCCGGCGGCGCGCAGCGCCGTCCTAAGTACTTGGTCGGGTTCGAGAGAGGCGCAATCGCCCGGAGTTTGGCGAGTAGACGCTTTAGGTGCGACCACCCGTGCTCCCAACTGAGCTTGCCGCTGCCGACAGAGGCCCGGGAGCGTGCTGTCGTGGCATTGCCGGCGGGAGACAACACGCGCCACCTACGGTGGCCGGCAGCTCCAACGCCAGCGCCACAGAAGGACAAAAGCCCCACTTGGGTGCCGAAGCGAACTCTCCCAGCACAGCGCACGCGCCAACACGTCCGCACAGCTGCGATACAAACCACCTGCGAGAACCGCAGAGGCGACCGAGCAGCAGACGGCGTCGCGGCGCCGAGCGCCGGGCGGCGGCGCATCCTCAGCGCACACAGTCCTCAATCGGACCAGCACACTGCAGATGTCCACCGCGCTTCGCACCGGGCCCGCGAGGACCTACTTTGGCCGCACGGCGCCGCGTGCAGGGTGCGCCGGCGCGCAGCTGCGCCGCCTGCCGCCTCCGTCGGCCGGCGCGCCTGCCACTGGCCGCCCCCACCAGCCGGCTGTAGCGCGTGCGCCCACGCACCGCGCGGCCAGCACGCCGGGAGGCCCCCCCTCACCGGCCGGGGACGGTCCCACCCAGCCACCGCCGCGTATCGCTTCACACCCACATGCCATTCACGTTCGTGGGCATGGTGGGTATCGCTGAAACAACCGGTTGGTAGCTCAACCGATCGTCGCCATCACTGATTCACCTCTAGCGAGAACAACCGCACCACAACCGTTTACCAGTTGTTCATTTGCGTAACGTCACCAGCAAACGTAGACGTCCATCGCCATTTGCAAATTCAACGATTGTTGCATGCCTGTGTCAGGTGTCACGACACACTATGTCTGCCCACATACACGCAACAACATGTGCACGCTTCGCGAACACGTGGAAGGTGGCCCCCGTACGTATGCGATGTCCATTGCGCGAACGACTGTCAACCGGCCTCTGTCGCATGTCGCAGATGTGGAACGCAGTGCACCATGCTATCACGGTGTGTGAGAAGAGACGACTACGTCTGACAACACGCGCCACTACATCAACAGACGGCTCATGCTGATCGCCATCCACGGCATACCACACTGCAATCCAGCTCTTATAGGGAGACGACACGTAGCTGAGTGCACAATATTTGGACCGTATGGTTCGCCGTTGTTGGCGCAGTCGTGGTACGGTCACACATGTACCACGATGTATCATTCAGTACATGAGGACCAATGTGCAGTACAGTGTGTGATTTGGACGTACAACATCAGCGGACAGTTGACACACGCCGTACCACAACGTAGGCTGTGCTTCGCCATGCAAATGCCAATGAACAACTGCGAAGGGCATTGAGCATGTACGTCCTGCTGCCATCCGCATTACAGTGTATAGCTGCAAGGTGTTTAACATGAAGCGATACTCTGGGGACCAGGCAGTGCGAGTAGCAAACTATATTGCGGGGGTTGCAGTTAGGCAACACCACACTAATTTAACGCGTCGTATGACAATTACAGAGCAGGTTAAGGCCCAACGTGTGTTGGGTTAAGGCCCAACGTGTGTTGGGTTAAGGCCCAACGTGTGTTGGGTTAAGGCCCAACGTGTGTTGGGTTAAGGCCCAACGTGTGTTGGGTTAAGGCCCAACGTGTGTTGGGTTAAGGCCCAACGTGTGTTGGGTTAAGGCCCAACGTGTGTTGGGTTAAGGCCCAACGTGTGTTGGGTTAAGGCCCAACGTGTGTTGGGTTAAGGCCCAACGTGTGTTGGGTTAAGGCCCAACGTGTGTTGGGTTAAGGCCCAACGTGTGTTGGGTTAAGGCCCAACGTGTGTTGGGTTAAGGCCCAACGTGTGTTGGGTTAAGGCCCAACGTGTGTTGGGTTAAGGCCCAACGTGTGTTGGGTTAAGGCGCAACGTGTGTTGGGTTAAGGCGCAACGTGTGTTGGGTTAAGGCGCAACGTGGGTTACGTTAAGGCGCAACGTGGGTTACGTTAAGGCGCAACGTGGGTTACGTTAAGGCGCAACGTGGGTTACGTTAAGGCGCAACGTGGGTTACGTTAAGGCGCAACGTGGGTTACGTTAAGGCGCAACGTGGGTTACGTTAAGGCCCAATATAGGTTAGGTTAAGGCCCAATATAGGTTAGGTTAAGGCCCAATATAGGTTAGGTTAAGGCCCAATATAGGTTAGGTTAAGGCCCAATATAGGTTAGGTTAAGGTACAATATAGGTTAGGTTAAGGTACAATATAGGTTAGGTTAAGGTACAATATAGGTTAGGTTAAGGTACAATATGGGTTAGGTTAAGGTACAATATGGGTTAGGTTAAGGCGCAATATGGGTTAGGGTAAGGCGCAATATGGGTTAGGTTAAGGCGCAATATGGGTTAGGTTAAGGCGCAACGTGGGTTACGTTAAGGCGCAACGTGGGTTACGTTAAGGCGCAACGTGGGTTACGTTAAGGCGCAACGTGGGTTACGTTAAGGCGCAACGTGGGTTACGTTAAGGCGCAACGTGGGTTACGTTAAGGCCCAATATAGGTTAGGTTAAGGCCCAATATAGGTTAGGTTAAGGCCCAATATAGGTTAGGTTAAGGCCCAATATAGGTTAGGTTAAGGCCCAATATAGGTTAGGTTAAGGTACAATATAGGTTAGGTTAAGGTACAATATAGGTTAGGTTAAGGTACAATATGGGTTAGGTTAAGGCGCAATATGGGTTAGGTTAAGGCGCAATATGGGTTAGGTTAAGGCGCAATATGGGTTAGGTTAAGGCGCAACGTGGGTTACGTTAAGGCGCAACGTGGGTTACGTTAAGGCGCAACGTGGGTTACGTTAAGGCGCAACGTGGGTTACGTTAAGGCGCAACGTGGGTTACGTTAAGGCCCAATATAGGTTAGGTTAAGGCCCAATATAGGTTAGGTTAAGGCCCAATATAGGTTAGGTTAAGGCCCAATATAGGTTAGGTTAAGGTACAATATGGGTTAGGTTAAGGTACAATATGGGTTAGGTTAAGGTACAATATAGGTTAGGTTAAGGCGCAACGTGGGTTACGTTAAGGCCCAATATAGGTTAGGTTAAGGCCCAATATAGGTTAGGTTAAGGCCCAATATAGGTTAGGTTAAGGCCCAATATAGGTTAGGTTAAGGCCCAATATAGGTTAGGTTAAGGTACAATATAGGTTAGGTTAAGGTACAATATAGGTTAGGTTAAGGTACAATATGGGTTAGGTTAAGGTACAATATGGGTTAGGTTAAGGTACAATATAGGTTAGGTTAAGGCACAATATGGGTTAGGTTAAGGCGCAATATGGGTTAGGTTAAGGCGCAATATGGGTTAGGTTAAGGCGCAATATGGGTTAGGTTAAGGCGCAATATGGGTTAGGTTAAGGCACAATACGGGTTAGGTTAAGGCACAATACGGGTTAGGTTAAGGCACAATACGGGTTAGGTTAAGGCACACATTGTTGTAAGGAAAGGTGTTTTCGGGGGTGGGGGGGGGCTGGTTTGTTGATTGTGATTATCGTAAGTAAATGACTGCGGCATCATCTGATTTGCCACGTCAGGGTGCACCTTTGGCTCATAACAGGCGGCGCTCTGATTCCATGCTTGTGGCAGACCTGTGTCTTTCATTCGTGCCATTGTTTGTGTGGTGTGACAGGAGGCAGTATTGTGATGTTGGGTGCACCCCTGTGTAGGACATGTGTGGGTGTTGGTGGCTTAGCTGAGCAATGGTGGTTGTCGGAAGGGTGGGATATTCTGTTTTCCGAGTGGACCTCCCGGTCTGGTTATGATAGTGTGGATTGTCTAATGTGGCAGAGAGGATGCACTGGGTGTTGTTCCATGCTGGTGCTTAGATATTGTCTGTGTGCCTGTTACAGGCAGAGAGTAGTGCGTGATAAGAGTGTCTGGCTGACGTGTGATTGTGAGCAGAGTCTTTCAGCATGTATACGGACAGTTGTATACATTATCTGTATTCTGATGGCTCTATCTATTACTAATCAGCGCCGTGTATACGTTTAATCCGGTTCCAGTCGAA
>NW_025726107.1:47500-52500 GCF_021461395.2 Schistocerca americana
TGCCTGCTTTAAGCACTCTAATTTGTTCAAAGTAAACGTGCCGGCCCACCGAGACACTCACTCAAGAGCACCCTGGTAGGATTGCAACGGGGTCCGCCTCGGGACGCACGAGCACGCACGAGGCGCGTCGCACGCCTTCAGCTCGCCCCACCGGCAGGACGTCCCACGATACATGCCAGTTAAACACCGACGGGCGGTGAACCAACAGCGTGGGACACAAATCCAACTACGAGCTTTTTAACCGCAACAACTTTAATATACGCTATTGGAGCTGGAATTACCGCGGCTGCTGGCACCAGACTTGCCCTCCAATAGATACTCGTTAAAGGATTTAAAGTGTACTCATTCCGATTACGGGGCCTCGGATGAGTCCCGTATCGTTATTTTTCGTCACTACCTCCCCGTGCCGGGAGTGGGTAATTTGCGCGCCTGCTGCCTTCCTTGGATGTGGTAGCCGTTTCTCAGGCTCCCTCTCCGGAATCGAACCCTGATTCCCCGTTACCCGTTACAACCATGGTAGGCGCAGAACCTACCATCGACAGTTGATAAGGCAGACATTTGAAAGATGCGTCGCCGGTACGAGGACCGTGCGATCAGCCCAAAGTTATTCAGAGTCACCAAGGCAAACGGACCGGACGAGCCGACCGATTGGTTTTGATCTAATAAAAGCGTCCCTTCCATCTCTGGTCGGGACTCTGTTTGCATGTATTAGCTCTAGAATTACCACAGTTATCCAAGTAACGTGGGTACGATCTAAGGAACCATAACTGATTTAATGAGCCATTCGCGGTTTCACCTTAATGCGGCTTGTACTGAGACATGCATGGCTTAATCTTTGAGACAAGCATATGACTACTGGCAGGATCAACCAGGGAGCTGCGTCAACTAGAGCTGAGCAGCCGGCCGCCCGGGAGTGTGTCCCGGGGGCCCGCGCGAACACGCAAGCGTCCGCTCAATTATTCTGCAAACAGGAGGAGGCTGAGCTCCCCTGCACAATACACCTCGAAACCCTCTCAGGTCCCGGCGGCGCGCAGCGCCGTCCTAAGTACTTGGTCGGGTTCGAGAGAGGCGCAATCGCCCGGAGTTTGGCGAGTAGACGCTTTAGGTGCGACCACCCGTGCTCCCAACTGAGCTTGCCGCTGCCGACAGAGGCCCGGGAGCGTGCTGTCGTGGCATTGCCGGCGGGAGACAACACGCGCCACCTACGGTGGCCGGCAGCTCCAACGCCAGCGCCACAGAAGGACAAAAGCCCCACTTGGGTGCCGAAGCGAACTCTCCCAGCACAGCGCACGCGCCAACACGTCCGCACAGCTGCGATACAAACCACCTGCGAGAACCGCAGAGGCGACCGAGCAGCAGACGGCGTCGCGGCGCCGAGCGCCGGGCGGCGGCGCATCCTCAGCGCACACAGTCCTCAATCGGACCAGCACACTGCAGATGTCCACCGCGCTTCGCACCGGGCCCGCGAGGACCTACTTTGGCCGCACGGCGCCGCGTGCAGGGTGCGCCGGCGCGCAGCTGCGCCGCCTGCCGCCTCCGTCGGCCGGCGCGCCTGCCACTGGCCGCCCCCACCAGCCGGCTGTAGCGCGTGCGCCCACGCACCGCGCGGCCAGCACGCCGGGAGGCCCCCCCTCACCGGCCGGGGACGGTCCCACCCAGCCACCGCCGCGTATCGCTTCACACCCACATGCCATTCACGTTCGTGGGCATGGTGGGTATCGCTGAAACAACCGGTTGGTAGCTCAACCGATCGTCGCCATCACTGATTCACCTCTAGCGAGAACAACCGCACCACAACCGTTTACCAGTTGTTCATTTGGTAACGTCACCAGCAAACGTAGACGTCCATCGCCATTTGCAAATTCAACGATTGTTGCATGCCTGTGTCAGGTGTCACGACACACTATGTCTGCCCACATACACGCAACAACATGTGCACGCTTCGCGAACACGTGGAAGGTGGCCCCCGTACGTATGCGATGTCCATTGCGCGAACGACTGTCAACCGGCCTCTGTCGCATGTCGCAGATGTGGAACGCAGTGCACCATGCTATCACGGTGTGTGGAGAAGAGACGACTACGTCTGACAACACGCGCCACTACATCAACAGACGGCTCATGCTGATCGCCATCCACGGCATACCATACTGCAATCCAGCTCTTATAGGGAGACGACACGTAGCTGAGTGCACAATATTTGGACCGTATGGTTCGCCGTTGTTGGCGCAGTCGTGGTACGGTCACACATGTACCACGATGTATCATTCAGTACATGAGGACCAATGTGCAGTACAGTGTGTGATTTGGACGTACAACATCAGCGGACAGTTGACACACGCCGTACCACAACGTAGGCTGTGCTTCGCCATGCAAATGCCAATGAACAACTGCGAAGGGCATTGAGCATGTACGTCCTGCTGCCATCCGCATTACAGTGTATAGCTGCAAGGTGTTTAACATGAAGCGATACTCTGGGGACCAGGCAGTGCGAGTAGCAAACTATATTGCGGGGGTTGCAGTTAGGCAACACCACACTAATTTAACGCGTCGTATGACAATTACAGAGCAGGTTAAGGCCCAACGTGTGTTGGGTTAAGGCCCAACGTGTGTTGGGTTAAGGCCCAACGTGTGTTGGGTTAAGGCCCAACGTGTGTTGGGTTAAGGCCCAACGTGTGTTGGGTTAAGGCCCAACGTGTGTTGGGTTAAGGCCCAACGTGTGTTGGGTTAAGGCCCAACGTGTGTTGGGTTAAGGCCCAACGTGTGTTGGGTTAAGGCCCAACGTGTGTTGGGTTAAGGCCCAACGTGTGTTGGGTTAAGGCCCAACGTGTGTTGGGTTAAGGCCCAACGTGTGTTGGGTTAAGGCCCAACGTGTGTTGGGTTAAGGCCCAACGTGTGTTGGGTTAAGGCCCAACGTGTGTTGGGTTAAGGCCCAACGTGTGTTGGGTTAAGGCCCAACGTGTGTTGGGTTAAGGCGCAACGTGTGTTGGGTTAAGGCGCAACGTGGGTTACGTTAAGGCGCAACGTGGGTTACGTTAAGGCGCAACGTGGGTTACGTTAAGGCGCAACGTGGGTTACGTTAAGGCGCAACGTGGGTTACGTTAAGGCGCAACGTGGGTTACGTTAAGGCGCAACGTGGGTTACGTTAAGGCGCAACGTGGGTTACGTTAAGGCCCAATATAGGTTAGGTTAAGGCCCAATATAGGTTAGGTTAAGGCCCAATATAGGTTAGGTTAAGGCCCAATATAGGTTAGGTTAAGGCCCAATATAGGTTAGGTTAAGGTACAATATAGGTTAGGTTAAGGTACAATAT
The DNA here is from genome assembly GCF_021461395.2 of Schistocerca americana. NCBI lineage: Eukaryota > Metazoa > Arthropoda > Insecta > Orthoptera > Acrididae > Schistocerca > Schistocerca americana. Next base: position 50,811 of record NW_025726107.1, read on the forward strand.
AGGTTAGGTTAAGGTACAATATAGGTTAGGTTAAGGTACAATATGGGTTAGGTTAAGGTACAATATGGGTTAGGTTAAGGCGCAATATGGGTTAGGTTAAGGCGCAATATGGGTTAGGTTAAGGCGCAATATGGGTTAGGTTAAGGCGCAATATGGGTTAGGTTAAGGCGCAATATGGGTTAGGTTAAGGCGCAATATGGGTTAGGTTAAGGCGCAATATGGGTTAGGTTAAGGCGCAATATGGGTTAGGTTAAGGCGCAATATGGGTTAGGTTAAGGTACAATATAGGTTAGGTTAAGGTACAATATAGGTTAGGTTAAGGTACAATATAGGTTAGGTTAAGGTACAATATGGGTTAGGTTAAGGTACAATATAGGTTAGGTTAAGGCACAATATGGGTTAGGTTAAGGCGCAATATGGGTTAGGGTAAGGCGCAATATGGGTTAGGTTAAGGCGCAATATGGGTTAGGTTAAGGCGCAACGTGGGTTACGTTAAGGCGCAACGTGGGTTACGTTAAGGCGCAACGTGGGTTACGTTAAGGCGCAACGTGGGTTACGTTAAGGCGCAACGTGGGTTACGTTAAGGCGCAACGTGGGTTACGTTAAGGCCCAATATAGGTTAGGTTAAGGCCCAATATAGGTTAGGTTAAGGCCCAATATAGGTTAGGTTAAGGCCCAATATAGGTTAGGTTAAGGCCCAATATAGGTTAGGTTAAGGTACAATATAGGTTAGGTTAAGGTACAATATAGGTTAGGTTAAGGTACAATATGGGTTAGGTTAAGGCGCAATATGGGTTAGGTTAAGGCGCAATATGGGTTAGGTTAAGGCGCAATATGGGTTAGGTTAAGGCGCAACGTGGGTTACGTTAAGGCGCAACGTGGGTTACGTTAAGGCGCAACGTGGGTTACGTTAAGGCGCAACGTGGGTTACGTTAAGGCGCAACGTGGGTTACGTTAAGGCCCAATATAGGTTAGGTTAAGGCCCAATATAGGTTAGGTTAAGGCCCAATATAGGTTAGGTTAAGGCCCAATATAGGTTAGGTTAAGGTACAATATGGGTTAGGTTAAGGTACAATATGGGTTAGGTTAAGGTACAATATAGGTTAGGTTAAGGCGCAACGTGGGTTACGTTAAGGCCCAATATAGGTTAGGTTAAGGCCCAATATAGGTTAGGTTAAGGCCCAATATAGGTTAGGTTAAGGCCCAATATAGGTTAGGTTAAGGCCCAATATAGGTTAGGTTAAGGTACAATATAGGTTAGGTTAAGGTACAATATAGGTTAGGTTAAGGTACAATATGGGTTAGGTTAAGGTACAATATGGGTTAGGTTAAGGTACAATATAGGTTAGGTTAAGGCACAATATGGGTTAGGTTAAGGCGCAATATGGGTTAGGTTAAGGCGCAATATGGGTTAGGTTAAGGCGCAATATGGGTTAGGTTAAGGCGCAATATGGGTTAGGTTAAGGCACAATACGGGTTAGGTTAAGGCACAATACGGGTTAGGTTAAGGCACAATACGGGTTAGGTTAAGGCACACATTGTTGTAAGGAAAGGTGTTTTCGGGGGGGGGGGGGGCTGGTTTGTTGATTGTGATTATCGTAAGTAAATGACTGCGGCATCATCTGATTTGCCACGTCAGGGTGCACCTTTGGCTCATAACAGGCGGCGCTCTGATTCCATGCTTGTGGCA
>NW_025726107.1:62500-67500 GCF_021461395.2 Schistocerca americana
TACGTCTGACAACACGCGCCACTACATCAACAGACGGCTCATGCTGATCGCCATCCACGGCATACCATACTGCAATCCAGCTCTTATAGGGAGACGACACGTAGCTGAGTGCACAATATTTGGACCGTATGGTTCGCCGTTGTTGGCGCAGTCGTGGTACGGTCACACATGTACCACGATGTATCATTCAGTACATGAGGACCAATGTGCAGTACAGTGTGTGATTTGGACGTACAACATCAGCGGACAGTTGACACACGCCGTACCACAACGTAGGCTGTGCTTCGCCATGCAAATGCCAATGAACAACTGCGAAGGGCATTGAGCATGTACGTCCTGCTGCCATCCGCATTACAGTGTATAGCTGCAAGGTGTTTAACATGAAGCGATACTCTGGGGACCAGGCAGTGCGAGTAGCAAACTATATTGCGGGGGTTGCAGTTAGGCAACACCACACTAATTTAACGCGTCGTATGACAATTACAGAGCAGGTTAAGGCCCAACGTGTGTTGGGTTAAGGCCCAACGTGTGTTGGGTTAAGGCCCAACGTGTGTTGGGTTAAGGCCCAACGTGTGTTGGGTTAAGGCCCAACGTGTGTTGGGTTAAGGCCCAACGTGTGTTGGGTTAAGGCCCAACGTGTGTTGGGTTAAGGCCCAACGTGTGTTGGGTTAAGGCCCAACGTGTGTTGGGTTAAGGCCCAACGTGTGTTGGGTTAAGGCCCAACGTGTGTTGGGTTAAGGCCCAACGTGTGTTGGGTTAAGGCCCAACGTGTGTTGGGTTAAGGCCCAACGTGTGTTGGGTTAAGGCCCAACGTGTGTTGGGTTAAGGCCCAACGTGTGTTGGGTTAAGGCCCAACGTGTGTTGGGTTAAGGCCCAACGTGTGTTGGGTTAAGGCCCAACGTGTGTTGGGTTAAGGCCCAACGTGTGTTGGGTTAAGGCGCAACGTGTGTTGGGTTAAGGCGCAACGTGTGTTGGGTTAAGGCGCAACGTGGGTTACGTTAAGGCGCAACGTGGGTTACGTTAAGGCGCAACGTGGGTTACGTTAAGGCGCAACGTGGGTTACGTTAAGGCGCAACGTGGGTTACGTTAAGGCGCAACGTGGGTTACGTTAAGGCGCAACGTGGGTTACGTTAAGGCCCAATATAGGTTAGGTTAAGGCCCAATATAGGTTAGGTTAAGGCCCAATATAGGTTAGGTTAAGGCCCAATATAGGTTAGGTTAAGGCCCAATATAGGTTAGGTTAAGGTACAATATAGGTTAGGTTAAGGTACAATATAGGTTAGGTTAAGGTACAATATAGGTTAGGTTAAGGTACAATATGGGTTAGGTTAAGGTACAATATGGGTTAGGTTAAGGCGCAATATGGGTTAGGTTAAGGCGCAATATGGGTTAGGTTAAGGCGCAATATGGGTTAGGTTAAGGCGCAATATGGGTTAGGTTAAGGCGCAATATGGGTTAGGTTAAGGCGCAATATGGGTTAGGTTAAGGCGCAATATGGGTTAGGTTAAGGCGCAATATGGGTTAGGTTAAGGCGCAATATGGGTTAGGTTAAGGTACAATATAGGTTAGGTTAAGGTACAATATAGGTTAGGTTAAGGTACAATATAGGTTAGGTTAAGGTACAATATGGGTTAGGTTAAGGTACAATATAGGTTAGGTTAAGGCACAATATGGGTTAGGTTAAGGCGCAATATGGGTTAGGGTAAGGCGCAATATGGGTTAGGTTAAGGCGCAATATGGGTTAGGTTAAGGCGCAACGTGGGTTACGTTAAGGCGCAACGTGGGTTACGTTAAGGCGCAACGTGGGTTACGTTAAGGCGCAACGTGGGTTACGTTAAGGCGCAACGTGGGTTACGTTAAGGCGCAACGTGGGTTACGTTAAGGCCCAATATAGGTTAGGTTAAGGCCCAATATAGGTTAGGTTAAGGCCCAATATAGGTTAGGTTAAGGCCCAATATAGGTTAGGTTAAGGCCCAATATAGGTTAGGTTAAGGTACAATATAGGTTAGGTTAAGGTACAATATAGGTTAGGTTAAGGTACAATATGGGTTAGGTTAAGGCGCAATATGGGTTAGGTTAAGGCGCAATATGGGTTAGGTTAAGGCGCAATATGGGTTAGGTTAAGGCGCAACGTGGGTTACGTTAAGGCGCAACGTGGGTTACGTTAAGGCGCAACGTGGGTTACGTTAAGGCGCAACGTGGGTTACGTTAAGGCGCAACGTGGGTTACGTTAAGGCCCAATATAGGTTAGGTTAAGGCCCAATATAGGTTAGGTTAAGGCCCAATATAGGTTAGGTTAAGGCCCAATATAGGTTAGGTTAAGGTACAATATGGGTTAGGTTAAGGTACAATATGGGTTAGGTTAAGGTACAATATAGGTTAGGTTAAGGCGCAACGTGGGTTACGTTAAGGCCCAATATAGGTTAGGTTAAGGCCCAATATAGGTTAGGTTAAGGCCCAATATAGGTTAGGTTAAGGCCCAATATAGGTTAGGTTAAGGCCCAATATAGGTTAGGTTAAGGTACAATATAGGTTAGGTTAAGGTACAATATAGGTTAGGTTAAGGTACAATATGGGTTAGGTTAAGGTACAATATGGGTTAGGTTAAGGTACAATATAGGTTAGGTTAAGGCACAATATGGGTTAGGTTAAGGCGCAATATGGGTTAGGTTAAGGCGCAATATGGGTTAGGTTAAGGCGCAATATGGGTTAGGTTAAGGCGCAATATGGGTTAGGTTAAGGCACAATACGGGTTAGGTTAAGGCACAATACGGGTTAGGTTAAGGCACAATACGGGTTAGGTTAAGGCACACATTGTTGTAAGGAAAGGTGTTTTCGGGGGGGGGGGGGGCTGGTTTGTTGATTGTGATTATCGTAAGTAAATGACTGCGGCATCATCTGATTTGCCACGTCAGGGTGCACCTTTGGCTCATAACAGGCGGCGCTCTGATTCCATGCTTGTGGCAGACCTGTGTCTTTCATTCGTGCCATTGTTTGTGTGGTGTGACAGGAGGCAGTATTGTGATGTTGGGTGCACCCCTGTGTAGGACATGTGTGGGTGTTGGTGGCTTAGCTGAGCAATGGTGGTTGTCGGAAGGGTGGGATATTCTGTTTTCCGAGTGGACCTCCCGGTCTGGTTATGATAGTGTGGATTGTCTAATGTGGCAGAGAGGATGCACTGGGTGTTGTTCCATGCTGGTGCTTAGATATTGTCTGTGTGCCTGTTACAGGCAGAGAGTAGTGCGTGATAAGAGTGTCTGGCTGACGTGTGATTGTGAGCAGAGTCTTTCAGCATGTATACGGACAGTTGTATACATTATCTGTATTCTGATGGCTCTATCTATTACTAATCAGCGCCGTGTATACGTTTAATCCGGTTCCAGTCGAAACTATTGTATCTCTGTACATTAGTGACACGGCGAGCCCGCTATGTAGTTACTCGTCTCGGCAGCTTCCACCGGTGTATGGCAAATGATTATAAGGAATCAGTCTAGTCGTCAATACCGATAGTGTGACGTCACATGTCTGGGGTGGGGGACGCTGCGCCCTTCCGGTGGGTCATGGCCTAGGAAGACTCTTCCCACGCAGGGGGGCTTGGACTGTCATTGACTCTTCCGAGTAATATACTTGCCGTACGTTTTTGCGACTGCGAGTGCAACGCTCACCGGTACCGACATGGATGGAGCGCCTCCTAGCTGCCGCTGAGCATCTGCATTCGTACAGAGAGCAACGCGCTCGCGTCTGTAGCTCGTACGTGGTACAGCTCGCAGCTCATGTATAGGGACATTCGGATATGTCGTCTCGATTATAATGGCTCTGCATCATTTACTAATCAGCGCCCTGTGTGTACTAATTCTGGTTCCAGTCAAGTTTTGCTGTTCTATTCCTGTTCAACAGTAGAACGGCGGCTCCACTACGTAGGTACTTCTCTCGGCAGCTTCCCCCGGGTATGGCAATTAATTACAGACATTTTTGTGTACAGACTAGTGCCGGTGTGTTGTGACAATGTCACAGGTCAGGGGTGGGGGAAGCTACGCCCTGCCAAATAGGTGGGTCAGGGCTCGGAAAAACTCTCCCCACACTGGGGGCTCGGACCCTCATTACTCTTCCGAGTAATATATTGAGGAGCGCACTTAGCCATTGCCCCGAGTCTTGGCGACTGCGAGTGCAACGCCCACGGGGACCGACGTGGACGGGGCGCCTCCTAGCTGATCACTCAGCATCGGAATCCGTACAGTGAGTTACGCGATCGAGTCTGTAGCTCGTAATTAGTACAGCTCGCAGCTGGCCAGGCTTACCCACTGTCGAGCCCGGGCACCCTCAGGCTCACCAGTTCTACCCAGCTACACCCGAGTTAGCCACAGGTTCTAGGCCATAAAGCCAAGTCCCAGATGTTCGGGACTCGGACCAAAAATGTTTACTACTCGTGTTGGCTTTAGTCCCACCACGTTAGACGAGTAACCGCCGAGGACATTTTAATTCGGGTCCTCTACCGCACATCTCTTACTGCCTGAGTCGCCCGTTGCCCTGTCGAGACATCAACCAGGGATGAGGTAGAAAACAGGCAGTTTTATAGGTAGCTGCCGTGCGGTCTGCCAAGGGGCTCATCGTATCTCCCGTAGGAGAACTTGGATACTAGTTCACGCGTGAACCGACACCTCCGACGACTACCCCAGCAGCTACCCCACGGTTCCCTTATTAGGTACTCGTTTTTACAAGATGTCTCTTGTCACACAGACGAGTTTCTGTCCGAGGTCGCAACGCGATCCTCTACCACACATCTCCTACTACCGGAAAGCGCCCGTTGCCCGTGGGTTCTACCTTTTGAGGCGCGGGATTGGGTAGCTTTCGGCAGTTTTGTGAGTAAACGCCGTGTGGTCTGCCAAGGGACATCGCCGTTACCACACAGGGTTCGGATACTAGTTCACGCCACCACGTGAACCGACACCTCAGACGGCTATCCCAGCGTTTACCGCTTTTTTGCGTGGTCTTTTACCACC
>NW_025726107.1:75000-80000 GCF_021461395.2 Schistocerca americana
GCAACCATACTTCCCCCGGAACCCAAAAGCTTTGGTTTCCCGGAGGCTGCCCGCCGAGTCATCGGAGGAACTGCGGCGGATCGCTGGCTGGCATCGTTTATGGTTAGAACTAGGGCGGTATCTGATCGCCTTCGAACCTCTAACTTTCGTTCTTGATTAATGAAAACATACTTGGCAAATGCTTTCGCTTCTGTTCGTCTTGCGACGATCCAAGAATTTCACCTCTAACGTCGCAATACGAATGCCCCCGCCTGTCCCTATTAATCATTACCTCGGGTTCCGAAAACCAACAAAATAGAACCGAGGTCCTATTCCATTATTCCATGCACACAGTATTCAGGCGGGCTTGCCTGCTTTAAGCACTCTAATTTGTTCAAAGTAAACGTGCCGGCCCACCGAGACACTCACTCAAGAGCACCCTGGTAGGATTGCAACGGGGTCCGCCTCGGGACGCACGAGCACGCACGAGGCGCGTCGCACGCCTTCAGCTCGCCCCACCGGCAGGACGTCCCACGATACATGCCAGTTAAACACCGACGGGCGGTGAACCAACAGCGTGGGACACAAATCCAACTACGAGCTTTTTAACCGCAACAACTTTAATATACGCTATTGGAGCTGGAATTACCGCGGCTGCTGGCACCAGACTTGCCCTCCAATAGATACTCGTTAAAGGATTTAAAGTGTACTCATTCCGATTACGGGGCCTCGGATGAGTCCCGTATCGTTATTTTTCGTCACTACCTCCCCGTGCCGGGAGTGGGTAATTTGCGCGCCTGCTGCCTTCCTTGGATGTGGTAGCCGTTTCTCAGGCTCCCTCTCCGGAATCGAACCCTGATTCCCCGTTACCCGTTACAACCATGGTAGGCGCAGAACCTACCATCGACAGTTGATAAGGCAGACATTTGAAAGATGCGTCGCCGGTACGAGGACCGTGCGATCAGCCCAAAGTTATTCAGAGTCACCAAGGCAAACGGACCGGACGAGCCGACCGATTGGTTTTGATCTAATAAAAGCGTCCCTTCCATCTCTGGTCGGGACTCTGTTTGCATGTATTAGCTCTAGAATTACCACAGTTATCCAAGTAACGTGGGTACGATCTAAGGAACCATAACTGATTTAATGAGCCATTCGCGGTTTCACCTTAATGCGGCTTGTACTGAGACATGCATGGCTTAATCTTTGAGACAAGCATATGACTACTGGCAGGATCAACCAGGGAGCTGCGTCAACTAGAGCTGAGCAGCCGGCCGCCCGGGAGTGTGTCCCGGGGGCCCGCGCGAACACGCAAGCGTCCGCTCAATTATTCTGCAAACAGGAGGAGGCTGAGCTCCCCTGCACAATACACCTCGAAACCCTCTCAGGTCCCGGCGGCGCGCAGCGCCGTCCTAAGTACTTGGTCGGGTTCGAGAGAGGCGCAATCGCCCGGAGTTTGGCGAGTAGACGCTTTAGGTGCGACCACCCGTGCTCCCAACTGAGCTTGCCGCTGCCGACAGAGGCCCGGGAGCGTGCTGTCGTGGCATTGCCGGCGGGAGACAACACGCGCCACCTACGGTGGCCGGCAGCTCCAACGCCAGCGCCACAGAAGGACAAAAGCCCCACTTGGGTGCCGAAGCGAACTCTCCCAGCACAGCGCACGCGCCAACACGTCCGCACAGCTGCGATACAAACCACCTGCGAGAACCGCAGAGGCGACCGAGCAGCAGACGGCGTCGCGGCGCCGAGCGCCGGGCGGCGGCGCATCCTCAGCGCACACAGTCCTCAATCGGACCAGCACACTGCAGATGTCCACCGCGCTTCGCACCGGGCCCGCGAGGACCTACTTTGGCCGCACGGCGCCGCGTGCAGGGTGCGCCGGCGCGCAGCTGCGCCGCCTGCCGCCTCCGTCGGCCGGCGCGCCTGCCACTGGCCGCCCCCACCAGCCGGCTGTAGCGCGTGCGCCCACGCACCGCGCGGCCAGCACGCCGGGAGGCCCCCCCTCACCGGCCGGGGACGGTCCCACCCAGCCACCGCCGCGTATCGCTTCACACCCACATGCCATTCACGTTCGTGGGCATGGTGGGTATCGCTGAAACAACCGGTTGGTAGCTCAACCGATCGTCGCCATCACTGATTCACCTCTAGCGAGAACAACCGCACCACAACCGTTTACCAGTTGTTCATTTGCGTAACGTCACCAGCAAACGTAGACGTCCATCGCCATTTGCAAATTCAACGATTGTTGCATGCCTGTGTCAGGTGTCACGACACACTATGTCTGCCCACATACACGCAACAACATGTGCACGCTTCGCGAACACGTGGAAGGTGGCCCCCGTACGTATGCGATGTCCATTGCGCGAACGACTGTCAACCGGCCTCTGTCGCATGTCGCAGATGTGGAACGCAGTGCACCATGCTATCACGGTGTGTGAGAAGAGACGACTACGTCTGACAACACGCGCCACTACATCAACAGACGGCTCATGCTGATCGCCATCCACGGCATACCATACTGCAATCCAGCTCTTATAGGGAGACGACACGTAGCTGAGTGCACAATATTTGGACCGTATGGTTCGCCGTTGTTGGCGCAGTCGTGGTACGGTCACACATGTACCACGATGTATCATTCAGTACATGAGGACCAATGTGCAGTACAGTGTGTGATTTGGATGTACAACATCAGCGGACAGTTGACACACGCCGTACCACAACGTAGGCTGTGCTTCGCCATGCAAATGCCAATGAACAACTGCGAAGGGCATTGAGCATGTACGTCCTGCTGCCATCCGCATTACAGTGTATAGCTGCAAGGTGTTTAACATGAAGCGATACTCTGGGGACCAGGCAGTGCGAGTAGCAAACTATATTGCGGGGGTTGCAGTTAGGCAACACCACACTAATTTAACGCGTCGTATGACAATTACAGAGCAGGTTAAGGCCCAACGTGTGTTGGGTTAAGGCCCAACGTGTGTTGGGTTAAGGCCCAACGTGTGTTGGGTTAAGGCCCAACGTGTGTTGGGTTAAGGCCCAACGTGTGTTGGGTTAAGGCCCAACGTGTGTTGGGTTAAGGCCCAACGTGTGTTGGGTTAAGGCCCAACGTGTGTTGGGTTAAGGCCCAACGTGTGTTGGGTTAAGGCCCAACGTGTGTTGGGTTAAGGCCCAACGTGTGTTGGGTTAAGGCCCAACGTGTGTTGGGTTAAGGCCCAACGTGTGTTGGGTTAAGGCCCAACGTGTGTTGGGTTAAGGCCCAACGTGTGTTGGGTTAAGGCCCAACGTGTGTTGGGTTAAGGCCCAACGTGTGTTGGGTTAAGGCCCAACGTGTGTTGGGTTAAGGCGCAACGTGTGTTGGGTTAAGGCGCAACGTGGGTTACGTTAAGGCGCAACGTGGGTTACGTTAAGGCGCAACGTGGGTTACGTTAAGGCGCAACGTGGGTTACGTTAAGGCGCAACGTGGGTTACGTTAAGGCGCAACGTGGGTTACGTTAAGGCGCAACGTGGGTTACGTTAAGGCCCAATATAGGTTAGGTTAAGGCCCAATATAGGTTAGGTTAAGGCCCAATATAGGTTAGGTTAAGGCCCAATATAGGTTAGGTTAAGGCCCAATATAGGTTAGGTTAAGGTACAATATAGGTTAGGTTAAGGTACAATATAGGTTAGGTTAAGGTACAATATAGGTTAGGTTAAGGTACAATATGGGTTAGGTTAAGGCACAATATGGGTTAGGTTAAGGCGCAATATGGGTTAGGTTAAGGCGCAATATGGGTTAGGTTAAGGCGCAATATGGGTTAGGTTAAGGCGCAATATGGGTTAGGTTAAGGCGCAATATGGGTTAGGTTAAGGCGCAATATGGGTTAGGTTAAGGCGCAATATGGGTTAGGTTAAGGCGCAATATGGGTTAGGTTAAGGCGCAATATGGGTTAGGTTAAGGTACAATATAGGTTAGGTTAAGGTACAATATAGGTTAGGTTAAGGTACAATATAGGTTAGGTTAAGGTACAATATGGGTTAGGTTAAGGTACAATATAGGTTAGGTTAAGGCACAATATGGGTTAGGTTAAGGCGCAATATGGGTTAGGGTAAGGCGCAATATGGGTTAGGTTAAGGCGCAATATGGGTTAGGTTAAGGCGCAACGTGGGTTACGTTAAGGCGCAACGTGGGTTACGTTAAGGCGCAACGTGGGTTACGTTAAGGCGCAACGTGGGTTACGTTAAGGCGCAACGTGGGTTACGTTAAGGCGCAACGTGGGTTACGTTAAGGCCCAATATAGGTTAGGTTAAGGCCCAATATAGGTTAGGTTAAGGCCCAATATAGGTTAGGTTAAGGCCCAATATAGGTTAGGTTAAGGCCCAATATAGGTTAGGTTAAGGTACAATATAGGTTAGGTTAAGGTACAATATAGGTTAGGTTAAGGTACAATATGGGTTAGGTTAAGGCGCAATATGGGTTAGGTTAAGGCGCAATATGGGTTAGGTTAAGGCGCAATATGGGTTAGGTTAAGGCGCAACGTGGGTTACGTTAAGGCGCAACGTGGGTTACGTTAAGGCGCAACGTGGGTTACGTTAAGGCGCAACGTGGGTTACGTTAAGGCGCAACGTGGGTTACGTTAAGGCCCAATATAGGTTAGGTTAAGGCCCAATATAGGTTAGGTTAAGGCCCAATATAGGTTAGGTTAAGGCCCAATATAGGTTAGGTTAAGGTACAATATGGGTTAGGTTAAGGTACAATATGGGTTAGGTTAAGGTACAATATAGGTTAGGTTAAGGCGCAACGTGGGTTACGTTAAGGCCCAATATAGGTTAGGTTAAGGCCCAATATAGGTTAGGTTAAGGCCCAATATAGGTTAGGTTAAGGCCCAATATAGGTTAGGTTAAGGCCCAATATAGGTTAGGTTAAGGTACAATATAGGTTAGGTTAAGGTACAATATAGGTTAGGTTAAGGTACAATATGGGTTAGGTTAAGGTACAATATGGGTTAGGTTAAGGTACAATATAGGTTAGGTTAAGGCACAATATG
>NW_025726107.1:87500-92500 GCF_021461395.2 Schistocerca americana
GTTACCCCGACCTTTCGGCCTAGGAAGACACGCTGATTCCTTCAGTGTAGCGCGCGTGCGGCCCAGAACATCTAAGGGCATCACAGACCTGTTATTGCTCAATCTCGTGCGGCTAGAAGCCGCCTGTCCCTCTAAGAAGAAAAGTAATCGCTGACAGCACGAAGGATGTCACGCGACTAGTTAGCAGGCTAGAGTCTCGTTCGTTATCGGAATTAACCAGACAAATCGCTCCACCAACTAAGAACGGCCATGCACCACCACCCACCGAATCAAGAAAGAGCTATCAATCTGTCAATCCTTCCGGTGTCCGGGCCTGGTGAGGTTTCCCGTGTTGAGTCAAATTAAGCCGCAGGCTCCACTCCTGGTGGTGCCCTTCCGTCAATTCCTTTAAGTTTCAGCTTTGCAACCATACTTCCCCCGGAACCCAAAAGCTTTGGTTTCCCGGAGGCTGCCCGCCGAGTCATCGGAGGAACTGCGGCGGATCGCTGGCTGGCATCGTTTATGGTTAGAACTAGGGCGGTATCTGATCGCCTTCGAACCTCTAACTTTCGTTCTTGATTAATGAAAACATACTTGGCAAATGCTTTCGCTTCTGTTCGTCTTGCGACGATCCAAGAATTTCACCTCTAACGTCGCAATACGAATGCCCCCGCCTGTCCCTATTAATCATTACCTCGGGTTCCGAAAACCAACAAAATAGAACCGAGGTCCTATTCCATTATTCCATGCACACAGTATTCAGGCGGGCTTGCCTGCTTTAAGCACTCTAATTTGTTCAAAGTAAACGTGCCGGCCCACCGAGACACTCACTCAAGAGCACCCTGGTAGGATTGCAACGGGGTCCGCCTCGGGACGCACGAGCACGCACGAGGCGCGTCGCACGCCTTCAGCTCGCCCCACCGGCAGGACGTCCCACGATACATGCCAGTTAAACACCGACGGGCGGTGAACCAACAGCGTGGGACACAAATCCAACTACGAGCTTTTTAACCGCAACAACTTTAATATACGCTATTGGAGCTGGAATTACCGCGGCTGCTGGCACCAGACTTGCCCTCCAATAGATACTCGTTAAAGGATTTAAAGTGTACTCATTCCGATTACGGGGCCTCGGATGAGTCCCGTATCGTTATTTTTCGTCACTACCTCCCCGTGCCGGGAGTGGGTAATTTGCGCGCCTGCTGCCTTCCTTGGATGTGGTAGCCGTTTCTCAGGCTCCCTCTCCGGAATCGAACCCTGATTCCCCGTTACCCGTTACAACCATGGTAGGCGCAGAACCTACCATCGACAGTTGATAAGGCAGACATTTGAAAGATGCGTCGCCGGTACGAGGACCGTGCGATCAGCCCAAAGTTATTCAGAGTCACCAAGGCAAACGGACCGGACGAGCCGACCGATTGGTTTTGATCTAATAAAAGCGTCCCTTCCATCTCTGGTCGGGACTCTGTTTGCATGTATTAGCTCTAGAATTACCACAGTTATCCAAGTAACGTGGGTACGATCTAAGGAACCATAACTGATTTAATGAGCCATTCGCGGTTTCACCTTAATGCGGCTTGTACTGAGACATGCATGGCTTAATCTTTGAGACAAGCATATGACTACTGGCAGGATCAACCAGGGAGCTGCGTCAACTAGAGCTGAGCAGCCGGCCGCCCGGGAGTGTGTCCCGGGGGCCCGCGCGAACACGCAAGCGTCCGCTCAATTATTCTGCAAACAGGAGGAGGCTGAGCTCCCCTGCACAATACACCTCGAAACCCTCTCAGGTCCCGGCGGCGCGCAGCGCCGTCCTAAGTACTTGGTCGGGTTCGAGAGAGGCGCAATCGCCCGGAGTTTGGCGAGTAGACGCTTTAGGTGCGACCACCCGTGCTCCCAACTGAGCTTGCCGCTGCCGACAGAGGCCCGGGAGCGTGCTGTCGTGGCATTGCCGGCGGGAGACAACACGCGCCACCTACGGTGGCCGGCAGCTCCAACGCCAGCGCCACAGAAGGACAAAAGCCCCACTTGGGTGCCGAAGCGAACTCTCCCAGCACAGCGCACGCGCCAACACGTCCGCACAGCTGCGATACAAACCACCTGCGAGAACCGCAGAGGCGACCGAGCAGCAGACGGCGTCGCGGCGCCGAGCGCCGGGCGGCGGCGCATCCTCAGCGCACACAGTCCTCAATCGGACCAGCACACTGCAGATGTCCACCGCGCTTCGCACCGGGCCCGCGAGGACCTACTTTGGCCGCACGGCGCCGCGTGCAGGGTGCGCCGGCGCGCAGCTGCGCCGCCTGCCGCCTCCGTCGGCCGGCGCGCCTGCCACTGGCCGCCCCCACCAGCCGGCTGTAGCGCGTGCGCCCACGCACCGCGCGGCCAGCACGCCGGGAGGCCCCCCCTCACCGGCCGGGGACGGTCCCACCCAGCCACCGCCGCGTATCGCTTCACACCCACATGCCATTCACGTTCGTGGGCATGGTGGGTATCGCTGAAACAACCGGTTGGTAGCTCAACCGATCGTCGCCATCACTGATTCACCTCTAGCGAGAACAACCGCACCACAACCGTTTACCAGTTGTTCATTTGCGTAACGTCACCAGCAAACGTAGACGTCCATCGCCATTTGCAAATTCAACGATTGTTGCATGCCTGTGTCAGGTGTCACGACACACTATGTCTGCCCACATACACGCAACAACATGTGCACGCTTCGCGAACACGTGGAAGGTGGCCCCCGTACGTATGCGATGTCCATTGCGCGAACGACTGTCAACCGGCCTCTGTCGCATGTCGCAGATGTGGAACGCAGTGCACCATGCTATCACGGTGTGTGAGAAGAGACGACTACGTCTGACAACACGCGCCACTACATCAACAGACGGCTCATGCTGATCGCCATCCACGGCATACCATACTGCAATCCAGCTCTTATAGGGAGACGACACGTAGCTGAGTGCACAATATTTGGACCGTATGGTTCGCCGTTGTTGGCGCAGTCGTGGTACGGTCACACATGTACCACGATGTATCATTCAGTACATGAGGACCAATGTGCAGTACAGTGTGTGATTTGGACGTACAACATCAGCGGACAGTTGACACACGCCGTACCACAACGTAGGCTGTGCTTCGCCATGCAAATGCCAATGAACAACTGCGAAGGGCATTGAGCATGTACGTCCTGCTGCCATCCGCATTACAGTGTATAGCTGCAAGGTGTTTAACATGAAGCGATACTCTGGGGACCAGGCAGTGCGAGTAGCAAACTATATTGCGGGGGTTGCAGTTAGGCAACACCACACTAATTTAACGCGTCGTATGACAATTACAGAGCAGGTTAAGGCCCAACGTGTGTTGGGTTAAGGCCCAACGTGTGTTGGGTTAAGGCCCAACGTGTGTTGGGTTAAGGCCCAACGTGTGTTGGGTTAAGGCCCAACGTGTGTTGGGTTAAGGCCCAACGTGTGTTGGGTTAAGGCCCAACGTGTGTTGGGTTAAGGCCCAACGTGTGTTGGGTTAAGGCCCAACGTGTGTTGGGTTAAGGCCCAACGTGTGTTGGGTTAAGGCCCAACGTGTGTTGGGTTAAGGCCCAACGTGTGTTGGGTTAAGGCCCAACGTGTGTTGGGTTAAGGCCCAACGTGTGTTGGGTTAAGGCCCAACGTGTGTTGGGTTAAGGCCCAACGTGTGTTGGGTTAAGGCCCAACGTGTGTTGGGTTAAGGCCCAACGTGTGTTGGGTTAAGGCCCAACGTGTGTTGGGTTAAGGCCCAACGTGTGTTGGGTTAAGGCGCAACGTGTGTTGGGTTAAGGCGCAACGTGGGTTACGTTAAGGCGCAACGTGGGTTACGTTAAGGCGCAACGTGGGTTACGTTAAGGCGCAACGTGGGTTACGTTAAGGCGCAACGTGGGTTACGTTAAGGCGCAACGTGGGTTACGTTAAGGCCCAATATAGGTTAGGTTAAGGCCCAATATAGGTTAGGTTAAGGCCCAATATAGGTTAGGTTAAGGCCCAATATAGGTTAGGTTAAGGCCCAATATAGGTTAGGTTAAGGTACAATATAGGTTAGGTTAAGGTACAATATAGGTTAGGTTAAGGTACAATATAGGTTAGGTTAAGGTACAATATGGGTTAGGTTAAGGTACAATATGGGTTAGGTTAAGGCGCAATATGGGTTAGGTTAAGGCGCAATATGGGTTAGGTTAAGGCGCAATATGGGTTAGGTTAAGGCGCAATATGGGTTAGGTTAAGGCGCAATATGGGTTAGGTTAAGGCGCAATATGGGTTAGGTTAAGGCGCAATATGGGTTAGGTTAAGGCGCAATATGGGTTAGGTTAAGGCGCAATATGGGTTAGGTTAAGGTACAATATAGGTTAGGTTAAGGTACAATATAGGTTAGGTTAAGGTACAATATAGGTTAGGTTAAGGTACAATATGGGTTAGGTTAAGGTACAATATAGGTTAGGTTAAGGCACAATATGGGTTAGGTTAAGGCGCAATATGGGTTAGGGTAAGGCGCAATATGGGTTAGGTTAAGGCGCAATATGGGTTAGGTTAAGGCGCAACGTGGGTTACGTTAAGGCGCAACGTGGGTTACGTTAAGGCGCAACGTGGGTTACGTTAAGGCGCAACGTGGGTTACGTTAAGGCGCAACGTGGGTTACGTTAAGGCGCAACGTGGGTTACGTTAAGGCCCAATATAGGTTAGGTTAAGGCCCAATATAGGTTAGGTTAAGGCCCAATATAGGTTAGGTTAAGGCCCAATATAGGTTAGGTTAAGGCCCAATATAGGTTAGGTTAAGGTACAATATAGGTTAGGTTAAGGTACAATATAGGTTAGGTTAAGGTACAATATGGGTTAGGTTAAGGCGCAATATGGGTTAGGTTAAGGCGCAATATGGGTTAGGTTAAGGCGCAATATGGGTTAGGTTAAGGCGCAACGTGGGTTACGTTAAGGCGCAACGTGGGTTACGTTAAGGCGCAACGTGGGTTACGTTAAGGCGCAACGTGGGTTACGTTAAGGCGC
>NW_025726107.1:102500-107500 GCF_021461395.2 Schistocerca americana
AGCTGCGATACAAACCACCTGCGAGAACCGCAGAGGCGACCGAGCAGCAGACGGCGTCGCGGCGCCGAGCGCCGGGCGGCGGCGCATCCTCAGCGCACACAGTCCTCAATCGGACCAGCACACTGCAGATGTCCACCGCGCTTCGCACCGGGCCCGCGAGGACCTACTTTGGCCGCACGGCGCCGCGTGCAGGGTGCGCCGGCGCGCAGCTGCGCCGCCTGCCGCCTCCGTCGGCCGGGCGCGCCCTGCCACTGGCCGCCCCCACCAGCCGGCTGTAGCGCGTGCGCCCACGCACCGCGCGGCCAGCACGCCGGGAGGCCCCCCCTCACCGGCCGGGGACGGTCCCACCCAGCCACCGCCGCGTATCCGCTTCACACCCACATGCCATTCACGTTCGTGGGCATGGTGGGTATCGCTGAAACAACCGGTTGGTAGCTCAACCGATCGTCGCCATCACTGATTCACCTCTAGCGAGAACAACCGCACCACAACCGTTTACCAGTTGTTCATTTGCGTAACGTCACCAGCAAACGTAGACGTCCATCGCCATTTGCAAATTCAACGATTGTTGCATGCCTGTGTCAGGTGTCACGACACACTATGTCTGCCCACATACACGCAACAACATGTGCACGCTTCGCGAACACGTGGAAGGTGGCCCCCGTACGTATGCGATGTCCATTGCGCGAACGACTGTCAACCGGCCTCTGTCGCATGTCGCAGATGTGGAACGCAGTGCACCATGCTATCACGGTGTGTGAGAAGAGACGACTACGTCTGACAACACGCGCCACTACATCAACAGACGGCTCATGCTGATCGCCATCCACGGCATACCATACTGCAATCCAGCTCTTATAGGGAGACGACACGTAGCTGAGTGCACAATATTTGGACCGTATGGTTCGCCGTTGTTGGCGCAGTCGTGGTACGGTCACACATGTACCACGATGTATCATTCAGTACATGAGGACCAATGTGCAGTACAGTGTGTGATTTGGACGTACAACATCAGCGGACAGTTGACACACGCCGTACCACAACGTAGGCTGTGCTTCGCCATGCAAATGCCAATGAACAACTGCGAAGGGCATTGAGCATGTACGTCCTGCTGCCATCCGCATTACAGTGTATAGCTGCAAGGTGTTTAACATGAAGCGATACTCTGGGGGACCAGGCAGTGCGAGTAGCAAACTATATTGCGGGGGTTGCAGTTAGGCAACACCACACTAATTTAACGCGTCGTATGACAATTACAGAGCAGGTTAAGGCCCAACGTGTGTTGGGTTAAGGCCCAACGTGTGTTGGGTTAAGGCCCAACGGTGTGTTGGGTTAAGGCCCAACGTGTGTTGGGTTAAGGCCCAACGTGTGTTGGGTTAAGGCCCAACGTGTGTTGGGTTAAGGCCCCAACGTGTGTTGGGTTAAGGCCCAACGTGTGTGGGTTAAGGCCCAACGTGTGTTGGTTAAGGCCCAACGTGTGTTGGGTTAAGGGCCCAACGTGTGTTGGGTTAAGGCCCAACGTGTGTTGGGTTAAGGCCCAACGTGTGTTGGGTTAAGGCCCAACGTGTGTTGGGTTAAGGCCCAACGTGTGTTGGGTTAAGGCCCAACGTGTGTTGGGTTAAGGCCCCAACGTGTGTTGGGTTAAGGCCCAACGTGTGTTGGGTTAAGGCCCAACGTGTGTTGGGTTAAGGCCCAACGTGTGTTGGGTTAAGGCCCAACGTGTGTTGGGTTAAGGCGCAACGTGTGTTGGGTTAAGGCGCAACGTGGGTTACGTTAAGGCGCAACGTGGGTTACGTTAAGGCGCAACGTGGGTTACGTTAAGGCGCAACGTGGGTTACGTTAAGGCGCAACGTGGGTTACGTTAAGGCGCAACGTGGGTTACGTTAAGGCGCAACGTGGGTTACGTTAAGGCGCAACGTGGGTTACGTTAAGGCCCAATATAGGTTAGGTTAAGGCCCAATATAGGTTAGGTTAAGGCCCAATATAGGTTAGGTTAAGGCCCAATATAGGTTAGGTTAAGGCCCAATATAGGTTAGGTTAAGGTACAATATAGGTTAGGTTAAGGTACAATATAGGTTAGGTTAAGGTACAATATAGGTTAGGTTAAGGTACAATATGGGTTAGGTTAAGGTACAATATGGGTTAGGTTAAGGCGCAATATGGGTTAGGTTAAGGCGCAATATGGGTTAGGTTAAGGCGCAATATGGGTTAGGTTAAGGCGCAATATGGGTTAGGTTAAGGCGCAATATGGGTTAGGTTAAGGCGCAATATGGGTTAGGTTAAGGCGCAATATGGGTTAGGTTAAGGCGCAATATGGGTTAGGTTAAGGCGCAATATGGGTTAGGTTAAGGTACAATATAGGTTAGGTTAAGGTACAATATAGGTTAGGTTAAGGTACAATATAGGTTAGGTTAAGGTACAATATGGGTTAGGTTAAGGTACAATATAGGTTAGGTTAAGGCACAATATGGGTTAGGTTAAGGCGCAATATGGGTTAGGGTAAGGCGCAATATGGGTTAGGTTAAGGCGCAATATGGGTTAGGTTAAGGCGCAACGTGGGTTACGTTAAGGCGCAACGTGGGTTACGTTAAGGCGCAACGTGGGTTACGTTAAGGCGCAACGTGGGTTACGTTAAGGCGCAACGTGGGTTACGTTAAGGCGCAACGTGGGTTACGTTAAGGCCCAATATAGGTTAGGTTAAGGCCCAATATAGGTTAGGTTAAGGCCCAATATAGGTTAGGTTAAGGCCAATATAGGTTAGGTTAAGGCCCAATATAGGTTAGGTTAAGGTACAATATAGGTTAGGTTAAGGTACAATATAGGTTAGGTTAAGGTACAATATGGGTTAGGTTAAGGCGCAATATGGGTTAGGTTAAGGCGCAATATGGGTTAGGTTAAGGCGCAATATGGGTTAGGTTAAGGCGCAACGTGGGTTACGTTAAGGCGCAACGTGGGTTACGTTAAGGCGCAACGTGGGTTACGTTAAGGCGCAACGTGGGTTACGTTAAGGCGCAACGTGGGTTACGTTAAGGCCCAATATAGGTTAGGTTAAGGCCCAATATAGGTTAGGTTAAGGCCCAATATAGGTTAGGTTAAGGCCCAATATAGGTTAGGTTAAGGTACAATATGGGTTAGGTTAAGGTACAATATGGGTTAGGTTAAGGTACAATATAGGTTAGGTTAAGGCGCAACGTGGGTTACGTTAAGGGCCCAATATAGGTTAGGTTAAGGCCCAATATAGGTTAGGTTAAGGCCCAATATAGGTTAGGTTAAGGCCCAATATAGGTTAGGTTAAGGCCCAATATAGGTTAGGTTAAGGTACAATATAGGTTAGGTTAAGGTACAATATAGGTTAGGTTAAGGTACAATATGGGTTAGGTTAAGGTACAATATGGGTTAGGTTAAGGTACAATATAGGTTAGGTTAAGGCACAATATGGGTTAGGTTAAGGCGCAATATGGGTTAGGTTAAGGCGCAATATGGGTTAGGTTAAGGCGCAATATGGGTTAGGTTAAGGCGCAATATGGGTTAGGTTAAGGCACAATACGGGTTAGGTTAAGGCACAATACGGGTTAGGTTAAGGCACAATACGGGTTAGGTTAAGGCACACATTGTTGTAAGGAAAGGTGTTTTCGGGGGGGGGGGGGGGCTGGTTTGTTGATTGTGATTATCGTAAGTAAATGACTGCGGCATCATCTGATTTGCCACGTCAGGGTGCACCTTTGGCTCATAACAGGCGGCGCTCTGATTCCATGCTTGTGGCAGACCTGTGTCTTTCAATCGTGCCATTGTTTGTGTGGTGTGACAGGAGGCAGTATTGTGATGTTGGGTGCACCCCTGTGTAGGACATGTGTGGGTGTTGGTGGCTTAGCTGAGCAATGGTGGTTGTCGGAAGGGTGGGATATTCTGTTTTCCGAGTGGACCTCCCGGTCTGGTTATGATAGTGTGGATTGTCTAATGTGGCAGAGAGGATGCACTGGGTGTTGTTCCATGCTGGTGCTTAGATATTGTCTGTGTGCCTGTTACAGGCAGAGAGTAGTGCGTGATAAGAGTGTCTGGCTGACGTGTGATTGTGAGCAGAGTCTTTCAGCATGTATACGGACAGTTGTATACATTATCTGTATTCTGATGGCTCTATCTATTACTAATCAGCGCCGTGTATACGTTTAATCCGGTTCCAGTCGAAACTATTGTATCTCTGTACATTAGTGACACGGCGAGCCCGCTATGTAGTTACTCGTCTCGGCAGCTTCCACCGGTGTATGGCAAATGATTATAAGGAATCAGTCTAGTCGTCAATACCGATAGTGTGACGTCACATGTCTGGGGTGGGGGACGCTGCGCCCTTCCGGTGGGTCATGGCCTAGGAAGACTCTTCCCACGCAGGGGGGCTTGGACTGTCATTGACTCTTCCGAGTAATATACTTGCCGTACGTTTTTGCGACTGCGAGTGCAACGCTCACCGGTACCGACATGGATGGAGCGCCTCCTAGCTGCCGCTGAGCATCTGCATTCGTACAGAGAGCAACGCGCTCGCGTCTGTAGCTCGTACGTGGTACAGCTCGCAGCTCATGTATAGGGACAGCGGGAATGTCGCATATTGGACATAACTCTTCATGAAACGCACGTTATAGGGGTGGATTGCACATTGCGAGTGCGAGCAAAGTCCGCCGTTCATCCGCTGGAGCTGCGAGTTGGGCGGTTGGGGTGGGGCACGAACAGGTGCAGGTGGAGTGATTGCCGGTCCACGACTTCGTGCGGCAGAGGCGCTGGCGTTGGGGTGCTGTTGTCGACAGAGGATGCAGGCTTTGTGGGTGGGGTCGAAAGAAGGGCACTGTGGGCCCATGGCTGTCTTAGTCGGCTTGGCGTCTCATAGATGACGGTATCGTCGTTGCAGGAGGTCATGTTGCGGGAGACCTACAGATGGCGGTATGTTTTGCGGTGCGCTCGACATGGCGGACGTAGTGTTGTCAGATTCGCATAGATGGAGGTATTGCATG
>NW_025726107.1:112500-115000 GCF_021461395.2 Schistocerca americana
TGTCGGCCGCGAAGTCCTCGGCTGCGTCGACGGGCGGCGCAGCGGCCTCGCCCGCGTCAGGCAGCGGGCTCACCGCTCCCCGGCGGGACGCCGGCTCTTCCCCCCGACCGATCTCAAGCGCCTCCATGAATTGGCGGACAAGCTGCTTGTGGGCAGCTTGCCGCCGTCGGCACTTGATTGCCTCAAGCGTTCGGTCGGGGAACATCCTGATGAGCTCTTGATTTACAAAGAAGAACCGGGCGTCCCTCTCGAGGAACAGTTCGGCCTCCGCCTTGGCGAGCGACAGGACTTCTTCCTCCGTCCACCTCGCGCGATGCCTCTCCGTGACGATCTCCGCGTTGGCGGCCGCAAGATGTTGGCGGCGGCGATGGACCCCGAGACCGTTCTTGGTTGTAAAGCTGCGGTGGCACTCACTACAGGTATACATAGCTGCAAAAGTTACAAGATTTTCGGCACGGCCGGTTGGCCGGCTAGGTGCTGGGGGAGTTGGGGTGGCACCTTCAGCGGA
Source organism: Schistocerca americana (assembly GCF_021461395.2). Taxonomy (NCBI): domain Eukaryota; kingdom Metazoa; phylum Arthropoda; class Insecta; order Orthoptera; family Acrididae; genus Schistocerca; species Schistocerca americana. Next base: position 113,009 of record NW_025726107.1, read on the forward strand.
AGGGCCACCACTTATTCTCTGCTTACTGCCCCCAACTAAAAAAAGGGATAGTGCGAGGGGGGGCTGGTAACCCCCCCAAGCCCCTGGTGCGGTCTTCCACTCTGCGAAATCAGCGGGCCCACGAGAAGGGGAGAAGACCGCAGGAGAGGAGAGGCTAAGAGGGCTAGGCCCATGTATTGCGCATCACTCTCCCTGTAACTATAACCCAAGGAAGGCACCTCGCAGCAGCAGCACGACTACATCAAGACCGCACTTCGAGAAGCCAAGTCCGGATGCAGCCACACCGCAGCCACTTGGCCACCTTAAGAGAGTCATAGTTACTCCCGCCGTTTACCCGCGCTTGCTTGAATTTCTTCACGTTGACATTCAGAGCACTGGGCAGAAATCACATTGCGTCAACACCCGCTAGGGCCATCGCAATGCTTTGTTTTAATTAGACAGTCGGATTCCCCCAGTCCGTGCCAGTTCTGAGTTGATCGTTGAATGGCGGCCGAAGAGAATCCGCGCACCCGCGCGCCCCCGGAGGAGCACGCTAAGGCGGACGCGGCCTCGCAGCAAGGAAGATCCGTGGGAGGCCAAGGCACGGGACCGAGCTCGGATCCTGCACGCAGGTTGAAGCACCGGGGCGCGAACGCCGCGCAGGCGCGCGCATCCTGCACCGCCGGCCAGCACGAGGCCAACCAACGGCGAGAGCAGACCACGCCCGCGCTAAACGCCCGCACTTACCGGCACCCCTACGGCACTCACCTCGCCCAGGCCCGGCACGTTAGCGCTGACCCACTTCCCGACCAAGCCCGACACGCCCCGATCCTCAGAGCCAATCCTTATCCCGAAGTTACGGATCCAATTTGCCGACTTCCCTTACCTACATTATTCTATCGACTAGAGGCTCTTCACCTTGGAGACCTGCTGCGGATATGGGTACGAACCGGCGCGACACCTCCACGTGGCCCTCTCCCGGATTTTCAAGGTCCGAGGGGAAGATCGGGACACCGCCGCAACTGCGGTGCTCTTCGCGTTCCAAACCCTATCTCCCTGCTAGAGGATTCCAGGGAACTCGAACGCTCATGCAGAAAAGAAAACTCTTCCCCGATCTCCCGACGGCGTCTCCGGGTCCTTTTGGGTTACCCCGACGAGCATCTCTAAAAGAGGGGCCCGACTTGTATCGGTTCCGCTGCCGGGTTCCGGAATAGGAACCGGATTCCCTTTCGCCCAACGGGGGCCAGCACAAAGTGCATCATGCTATGACGGCCCCCATCAACATCGGATTTCTCCTAGGGCTTAGGATCGACTGACTCGTGTGCAACGGCTGTTCACACGAAACCCTTCTCCGCGTCAGCCCTCCAGGGCCTCGCTGGAGTATTTGCTACTACCACCAAGATCTGCACCGACGGCGGCTCCAGGCAGGCTCACGCCCAGACCCTTCTGCGCCCACCGCCGCGACCCTCCTACTCGTCAGGGCTTCGCGGCCGGCCGCAAGGACCGGCCATGACTGCCAGACTGACGGCCGAGTATAGGCACGACGCTTCAGCGCCATCCATTTTCAGGGCTAGTTGCTTCGGCAGGTGAGTTGTTACACACTCCTTAGCGGATTCCGACTTCCATGGCCACCGTCCTGCTGTCTTAAGCAACCAACGCCTTTCATGGTTTCCCATGAGCGTCGATTCGGGCGCCTTAACTCGGCGTTTGGTTCATCCCACAGCGCCAGTTCTGCTTACCAAAAGTGGCCCACTTGGCACTCCGATCCGAGTCGTTTGCTCGCGGCTTCAGCATATCAAGCAAGCCGGAGATCTCACCCATTTAAAGTTTGAGAATAGGTTGAGGTCGTTTCGGCCCCAAGGCCTCTAATCATTCGCTTTACCGGATGAGACTCGTACGAGCACCAGCTATCCTGAGGGAAACTTCGGAGGGAACCAGCTACTAGATGGTTCGATTAGTCTTTCGCCCCTATACCCAGCTCCGACGATCGATTTGCACGTCAGAATCGCTACG
>NW_025726107.1:120000-122500 GCF_021461395.2 Schistocerca americana
CTACGTCTGACAACACGCGCCACTACATCAACAGACGGCTCATGCTGATCGCCATCCACGGCATACCATACTGCAATCCAGCTCTTATAGGGAGACGACACGTAGCTGAGTGCACAATATTTGGACCGTATGGTTCGCCGTTGTTGGCGCAGTCGTGGTACGGTCACACATGTACCACGATGTATCATTCAGTACATGAGGACCAATGTGCAGTACAGTGTGTGATTTGGACGTACAACATCAGCGGACAGTTGACACACGCCGTACCACAACGTAGGCTGTGCTTCGCCATGCAAATGCCAATGAACAACTGCGAAGGGCATTGAGCATGTACGTCCTGCTGCCATCCGCATTACAGTGTATAGCTGCAAGGTGTTTAACATGAAGCGATACTCTGGGGACCAGGCAGTGCGAGTAGCAAACTATATTGCGGGGGTTGCAGTTAGGCAACACCACACTAATTTAACGCGTCGTATGACAATTACAGAGCAGGTTAAGGCCCAACGTGTGTTGGGTTAAGGCCCAACGTGTGTTGGGTTAAGGCCCAACGTGTGTTGGGTTAAGGCCCAACGTGTGTTGGGTTAAGGCCCAACGTGTGTTGGGTTAAGGCCCAACGTGTGTTGGGTTAAGGCCCAACGTGTGTTGGGTTAAGGCCCAACGTGTGTTGGGTTAAGGCCCAACGTGTGTTGGGTTAAGGCCCAACGTGTGTTGGGTTAAGGCCCAACGTGTGTTGGGTTAAGGCCCAACGTGTGTTGGGTTAAGGCCCAACGTGTGTTGGGTTAAGGCCCAACGTGTGTTGGGTTAAGGCCCAACGTGTGTTGGGTTAAGGCCCAACGTGTGTTGGGTTAAGGCCCAACGTGTGTTGGGTTAAGGCCCAACGTGTGTTGGGTTAAGGCCCAACGTGTGTTGGGTTAAGGCCCAACGTGTGTTGGGTTAAGGCCCAACGTGTGTTGGGTTAAGGCGCAACGTGTGTTGGGTTAAGGCGCAACGTGGGTTACGTTAAGGCGCAACGTGGGTTACGTTAAGGCGCAACGTGGGTTACGTTAAGGCGCAACGTGGGTTACGTTAAGGCGCAACGTGGGTTACGTTAAGGCGCAACGTGGGTTACGTTAAGGCGCAACGTGGGTTACGTTAAGGCGCAACGTGGGTTACGTTAAGGCCCAATATAGGTTAGGTTAAGGCCCAATATAGGTTAGGTTAAGGCCCAATATAGGTTAGGTTAAGGCCCAATATAGGTTAGGTTAAGGCCCAATATAGGTTAGGTTAAGGTACAATATAGGTTAGGTTAAGGTACAATATAGGTTAGGTTAAGGTACAATATAGGTTAGGTTAAGGTACAATATGGGTTAGGTTAAGGTACAATATGGGTTAGGTTAAGGCGCAATATGGGTTAGGTTAAGGCGCAATATGGGTTAGGTTAAGGCGCAATATGGGTTAGGTTAAGGCGCAATATGGGTTAGGTTAAGGCGCAATATGGGTTAGGTTAAGGCGCAATATGGGTTAGGTTAAGGCGCAATATGGGTTAGGTTAAGGCGCAATATGGGTTAGGTTAAGGCGCAATATGGGTTAGGTTAAGGTACAATATAGGTTAGGTTAAGGTACAATATAGGTTAGGTTAAGGTACAATATAGGTTAGGTTAAGGTACAATATGGGTTAGGTTAAGGTACAATATAGGTTAGGTTAAGGCACAATATGGGTTAGGTTAAGGCGCAATATGGGTTAGGGTAAGGCGCAATATGGGTTAGGTTAAGGCGCAATATGGGTTAGGTTAAGGCGCAACGTGGGTTACGTTAAGGCGCAACGTGGGTTACGTTAAGGCGCAACGTGGGTTACGTTAAGGCGCAACGTGGGTTACGTTAAGGCGCAACGTGGGTTACGTTAAGGCGCAACGTGGGTTACGTTAAGGCCCAATATAGGTTAGGTTAAGGCCCAATATAGGTTAGGTTAAGGCCCAATATAGGTTAGGTTAAGGCCCAATATAGGTTAGGTTAAGGCCCAATATAGGTTAGGTTAAGGTACAATATAGGTTAGGTTAAGGTACAATATAGGTTAGGTTAAGGTACAATATGGGTTAGGTTAAGGCGCAATATGGGTTAGGTTAAGGCGCAATATGGGTTAGGTTAAGGCGCAATATGGGTTAGGTTAAGGCGCAACGTGGGTTACGTTAAGGCGCAACGTGGGTTACGTTAAGGCGCAACGTGGGTTACGTTAAGGCGCAACGTGGGTTACGTTAAGGCGCAACGTGGGTTACGTTAAGGCCCAATATAGGTTAGGTTAAGGCCCAATATAGGTTAGGTTAAGGCCCAATATAGGTTAGGTTAAGGCCCAATATAGGTTAGGTTAAGGTACAATATGGGTTAGGTTAAGGTACAATATGGGTTAGGTTAAGGTACAATATAGGTTAGGTTAAGGCGCAACGTGGGTTACGTTAAGGCCCAATATAGGTTAGGTTAAGGCCCAATATAGGTTAGGTTAAGGCCCAATATAGGTTAGGTTAAG
>NW_025726107.1:127500-130000 GCF_021461395.2 Schistocerca americana
GTGGAAGTAGCCCAGGGGAGTGTCCGCCGGAAGGCGGAACCATCTCCTGACGGCGGCACGGATGGTCACATCTGCCGCTTTCAACGCACCCACTCGGGTGCGGCTGAGGGCCAGCCCATGGTACAGGCCAGGCAGAAGTACGGTGGTGAGGGCGTGGAGGCGCTGTTGCGGCTTGAGCGGAGCTCGGGAGATGACGTCCAGCTGCTCCACCAGGTGGCGTCGTGGGTTGAAAACGCAGCGACCAGCGGTGGAGAATTGCAGTCCCAGGTACCGGAAGGTTTCACCCACACGTAGGGCGGGCACGGTGGCGTTGCCCGCTTTGAAGGTAACGTCGGCGTCGACCTTCACCTTCTTGTCGCGCCCAGACGCGACTAAGGCGAGGGTGAAACACTTCCGGGCGTTGATCTGCAGCCCCAGATGGGCGAGGGCTGCGACGGCTGCGTCGATGAGGGACTGCAATCCCCTCGCGGTCGATGCAAAAAGCAGGACGTCATCTGCGAAGGCCGCAGCGTTAACTCTGCGACCAAGGATCCGAGCTCCGATGTGGGAGGGAAGTTGACTCAAAACATAGTCCACCGCAAAATTGAAAAGGAGGGGGGAGAGGGGGTCACCCTGACGCACACCCCTAGCCGGCTGCAGGGGCACGCCCACGTCGGCGCCGCCCGCTATCACCGTCGTGCTACCCTCGTAACACCTTTCGACGTACTCAATAAAGCAATCCGGCAGGCCATGAGCCCTCAGCACGGGGCGGAGGGCGGCATGGTCCACCGAATCGAACGCTTTAGAGACGTCGATCGATGCCACAAAAACAGAGCGACAGGAGCGGACTGCGTCGGTGAGAGCAGTGTCCAAGATGAAGGTGTTTTCCAACATCCCATCCCGGGGGATGAATGCCCGCTGACGTTCGTCCACAGCACATGCACGCATCAGGCGTGACGCGAGAACCTTGTGAAAGGTCCGCGCCAACACCGAGCAGACCGTAATGGGGCGAAAGTCAGCGGGGGATGTTGGTGCAGCCGTTTTGGGGAGAAGTGACGTCCGGGCGCGAAGCAGACGCTCGGGGAGGGCGCGGGCCAGGAGGAAGAGGTTCAAGAGTTTCACCAGGACTTCATGCGGCAGGCGCCGCAGCTCCGCTGGAGTCAGGCCGTCCGGCCCGGCTGCCGATCCCCTGGGCGGCAAGGCAGCAGCGACCTCCTCACGTGTGACCGGCCCCCATAGGCACTCAGGAGCGACAGGCTCCGAGTGCGGGAGAAGGCGGTCACGGATGAAGCCGGCGGTGGAGATCGGCTTCTTCGTGAAGAGGTCCGCCCAGAAGTCCAGCAGACCGGGGATGTCGGGTGGCGGCTGCAGCAGGGTGCCGTCCAGCAAGCCGCGCACGCAACGCGCACGCGACCTACGGAAGGCGTCCTGTGTCCGCGCGTATTCCCAGCGGCGCCGCTTGCGCTTCTGCAGCGGCGGGGCGGCAGGCGGCCGCTTGGATGGTTGGCGCGGCCGCTGTGTCCTGGTGATCGACCTCTCCCCCCTGGACCCGACCGACGCAAGGGCATCCGGGAGCATGCCCAGGATGACATCGGGCGGCGTGCCCCGCCCCAGACCAATGACTCGATCCAGGGCAGAGAAACGCTGGGCGGAAGCAGGTAGCCCCGCCAGATGCTCCCAGATGGCGGCGTCAGTCGGCCCCTCCGGCGGCGGCCCGGTGGTGTCGGCCGCGAAGTCCTCGGCTGCGTCGACGGGCGGCGCAGCGGCCTCGCCCGCGTCAGGCAGCGAGCTCGCTGCTCCACGGCGGGACGCCTGCTCTTCACCCCGACCGATCTCAAGTGCCTCCATGAATTGGCGGACAAGCTGCTTGTGGGCAGCTTGCCGCCGTCGGCACTTGATTGCCTCAAGCGTTCGGTCGGGGAACATCCTGGTAAGTTCTTGATTTACAAAGAAGAACCGGGCGTCCCTCTCCAGGAACAGTTCGGCCTCTGCCTTGGCGAGCGACAGGACTTCTTCCTCCGTCCACCTCGCGCGATGCCTCTCCGTCACGATCTCAGCGTTGGCGGCCGCAGGGTGTTGGCGGCGGCGATGGACCCCGAGACCGTTCTTCGTGGTAAAAGTGCGGTGGCACTCACTGCAAGCAAAGGGAGCTACACAAACTATCGCATTTTCGTTACGGCCGGTTGGCCGGATAGGTGCTGGGGTAGCTGGGGTGGCACCTTCAGCGGAAGGGCCACCATCTCTTGTTTCTTGTCGGCTGCCCCCAACTATAAAGGGATAATGCGAGGGGGGGCTGGTAACCCCCCCAAGCCCCTGGTGCGGTCTTCCACTCTGCAAAAATCAGCGGGCCCACGAGAAGGGGAGAAGACCGCAGGAGAGGAGAGGCTAAGAGGGCTAGGCCCATGTATTGCGCATCACTCTCCCTGTAACTATAACCCAAGGAAGGCACCTCGCAGCAGCAGCACGACTACATCAAGACCGCACTTCGAAAAGCCAAGTCCGGATGCAGCCACACCGCCGC
>NW_025726107.1:135000-140000 GCF_021461395.2 Schistocerca americana
TATCGTTATTTTTCGTCACTACCTCCCCGTGCCGGGAGTGGGTAATTTGCGCGCCTGCTGCCTTCCTTGGATGTGGTAGCCGTTTCTCAGGCTCCCTCTCCGGAATCGAACCCTGATTCCCCGTTACCCGTTACAACCATGGTAGGCGCAGAACCTACCATCGACAGTTGATAAGGCAGACATTTGAAAGATGCGTCGCCGGTACGAGGACCGTGCGATCAGCCCAAAGTTATTCAGAGTCACCAAGGCAAACGGACCGGACGAGCCGACCGATTGGTTTTGATCTAATAAAAGCGTCCCTTCCATCTCTGGTCGGGACTCTGTTTGCATGTATTAGCTCTAGAATTACCACAGTTATCCAAGTAACGTGGGTACGATCTAAGGAACCATAACTGATTTAATGAGCCATTCGCGGTTTCACCTTAATGCGGCTTGTACTGAGACATGCATGGCTTAATCTTTGAGACAAGCATATGACTACTGGCAGGATCAACCAGGGAGCTGCGTCAACTAGAGCTGAGCAGCCGGCCGCCCGGGAGTGTGTCCCGGGGGCCCGCGCGAACACGCAAGCGTCCGCTCAATTATTCTGCAAACAGGAGGAGGCTGAGCTCCCCTGCACAATACACCTCGAAACCCTCTCAGGTCCCGGCGGCGCGCAGCGCCGTCCTAAGTACTTGGTCGGGTTCGAGAGAGGCGCAATCGCCCGGAGTTTGGCGAGTAGACGCTTTAGGTGCGACCACCCGTGCTCCCAACTGAGCTTGCCGCTGCCGACAGAGGCCCGGGAGCGTGCTGTCGTGGCATTGCCGGCGGGAGACAACACGCGCCACCTACGGTGGCCGGCAGCTCCAACGCCAGCGCCACAGAAGGACAAAAGCCCCACTTGGGTGCCGAAGCGAACTCTCCCAGCACAGCGCACGCGCCAACACGTCCGCACAGCTGCGATACAAACCACCTGCGAGAACCGCAGAGGCGACCGAGCAGCAGACGGCGTCGCGGCGCCGAGCGCCGGGCGGCGGCGCATCCTCAGCGCACACAGTCCTCAATCGGACCAGCACACTGCAGATGTCCACCGCGCTTCGCACCGGGCCCGCGAGGACCTACTTTGGCCGCACGGCGCCGCGTGCAGGGTGCGCCGGCGCGCAGCTGCGCCGCCTGCCGCCTCCGTCGGCCGGCGCGCCTGCCACTGGCCGCCCCCACCAGCCGGCTGTAGCGCGTGCGCCCACGCACCGCGCGGCCAGCACGCCGGGAGGCCCCCCCTCACCGGCCGGGGACGGTCCCACCCAGCCACCGCCGCGTATCGCTTCACACCCACATGCCATTCACGTTCGTGGGCATGGTGGGTATCGCTGAAACAACCGGTTGGTAGCTCAACCGATCGTCGCCATCACTGATTCACCTCTAGCGAGAACAACCGCACCACAACCGTTTACCAGTTGTTCATTTGCGTAACGTCACCAGCAAACGTAGACGTCCATCGCCATTTGCAAATTCAACGATTGTTGCATGCCTGTGTCAGGTGTCACGACACACTATGTCTGCCCACATACACGCAACAACATGTGCACGCTTCGCGAACACGTGGAAGGTGGCCCCCGTACGTATGCGATGTCCATTGCGCGAACGACTGTCAACCGGCCTCTGTCGCATGTCGCAGATGTGGAACGCAGTGCACCATGCTATCACGGTGTGTGAGAAGAGACGACTACGTCTGACAACACGCGCCACTACATCAACAGACGGCTCATGCTGATCGCCATCCACGGCATACCATACTGCAATCCAGCTCTTATAGGGAGACGACACGTAGCTGAGTGCACAATATTTGGACCGTATGGTTCGCCGTTGTTGGCGCAGTCGTGGTACGGTCACACATGTACCACGATGTATCATTCAGTACATGAGGACCAATGTGCAGTACAGTGTGTGATTTGGACGTACAACATCAGCGGACAGTTGACACACGCCGTACCACAACGTAGGCTGTGCTTCGCCATGCAAATGCCAATGAACAACTGCGAAGGGCATTGAGCATGTACGTCCTGCTGCCATCCGCATTACAGTGTATAGCTGCAAGGTGTTTAACATGAAGCGATACTCTGGGGACCAGGCAGTGCGAGTAGCAAACTATATTGCGGGGGTTGCAGTTAGGCAACACCACACTAATTTAACGCGTCGTATGACAATTACAGAGCAGGTTAAGGCCCAACGTGTGTTGGGTTAAGGCCCAACGTGTGTTGGGTTAAGGCCCAACGTGTGTTGGGTTAAGGCCCAACGTGTGTTGGGTTAAGGCCCAACGTGTGTTGGGTTAAGGCCCAACGTGTGTTGGGTTAAGGCCCAACGTGTGTTGGGTTAAGGCCCAACGTGTGTTGGGTTAAGGCCCAACGTGTGTTGGGTTAAGGCCCAACGTGTGTTGGGTTAAGGCCCAACGTGTGTTGGGTTAAGGCCCAACGTGTGTTGGGTTAAGGCCCAACGTGTGTTGGGTTAAGGCCCAACGTGTGTTGGGTTAAGGCCCAACGTGTGTTGGGTTAAGGCCCAACGTGTGTTGGGTTAAGGCCCAACGTGTGTTGGGTTAAGGCCCAACGTGTGTTGGGTTAAGGCCCAACGTGTGTTGGGTTAAGGCCCAACGTGTGTTGGGTTAAGGCCCAACGTGTGTTGGGTTAAGGCCCAACGTGTGTTGGGTTAAGGCGCAACGTGTGTTGGGTTAAGGCGCAACGTGGGTTACGTTAAGGCGCAACGTGGGTTACGTTAAGGCGCAACGTGGGTTACGTTAAGGCGCAACGTGGGTTACGTTAAGGCGCAACGTGGGTTACGTTAAGGCGCAACGTGGGTTACGTTAAGGCGCAACGTGGGTTACGTTAAGGCGCAACGTGGGTTACGTTAAGGCCCAATATAGGTTAGGTTAAGGCCCAATATAGGTTAGGTTAAGGCCCAATATAGGTTAGGTTAAGGCCCAATATAGGTTAGGTTAAGGCCCAATATAGGTTAGGTTAAGGTACAATATAGGTTAGGTTAAGGTACAATATAGGTTAGGTTAAGGTACAATATAGGTTAGGTTAAGGTACAATATGGGTTAGGTTAAGGTACAATATGGGTTAGGTTAAGGCGCAATATGGGTTAGGTTAAGGCGCAATATGGGTTAGGTTAAGGCGCAATATGGGTTAGGTTAAGGCGCAATATGGGTTAGGTTAAGGCGCAATATGGGTTAGGTTAAGGCGCAATATGGGTTAGGTTAAGGCGCAATATGGGTTAGGTTAAGGCGCAATATGGGTTAGGTTAAGGCGCAATATGGGTTAGGTTAAGGTACAATATAGGTTAGGTTAAGGTACAATATAGGTTAGGTTAAGGTACAATATAGGTTAGGTTAAGGTACAATATGGGTTAGGTTAAGGTACAATATAGGTTAGGTTAAGGCACAATATGGGTTAGGTTAAGGCGCAATATGGGTTAGGGTAAGGCGCAATATGGGTTAGGTTAAGGCGCAATATGGGTTAGGTTAAGGCGCAACGTGGGTTACGTTAAGGCGCAACGTGGGTTACGTTAAGGCGCAACGTGGGTTACGTTAAGGCGCAACGTGGGTTACGTTAAGGCGCAACGTGGGTTACGTTAAGGCGCAACGTGGGTTACGTTAAGGCCCAATATAGGTTAGGTTAAGGCCCAATATAGGTTAGGTTAAGGCCCAATATAGGTTAGGTTAAGGCCCAATATAGGTTAGGTTAAGGCCCAATATAGGTTAGGTTAAGGTACAATATAGGTTAGGTTAAGGTACAATATAGGTTAGGTTAAGGTACAATATGGGTTAGGTTAAGGCGCAATATGGGTTAGGTTAAGGCGCAATATGGGTTAGGTTAAGGCGCAATATGGGTTAGGTTAAGGCGCAACGTGGGTTACGTTAAGGCGCAACGTGGGTTACGTTAAGGCGCAACGTGGGTTACGTTAAGGCGCAACGTGGGTTACGTTAAGGCGCAACGTGGGTTACGTTAAGGCCCAATATAGGTTAGGTTAAGGCCCAATATAGGTTAGGTTAAGGCCCAATATAGGTTAGGTTAAGGTACAATATGGGTTAGGTTAAGGTACAATATGGGTTAGGTTAAGGTACAATATAGGTTAGGTTAAGGCGCAACGTGGGTTACGTTAAGGCCCAATATAGGTTAGGTTAAGGCCCAATATAGGTTAGGTTAAGGCCCAATATAGGTTAGGTTAAGGCCCAATATAGGTTAGGTTAAGGCCCAATATAGGTTAGGTTAAGGTACAATATAGGTTAGGTTAAGGTACAATATAGGTTAGGTTAAGGTACAATATGGGTTAGGTTAAGGTACAATATGGGTTAGGTTAAGGTACAATATAGGTTAGGTTAAGGCACAATATGGGTTAGGTTAAGGCGCAATATGGGTTAGGTTAAGGCGCAATATGGGTTAGGTTAAGGCGCAATATGGGTTAGGTTAAGGCGCAATATGGGTTAGGTTAAGGCACAATACGGGTTAGGTTAAGGCACAATACGGGTTAGGTTAAGGCACAATACGGGTTAGGTTAAGGCACACATTGTTGTAAGGAAAGGTGTTTTCGGGGGGGGGGGGGGGCTGGTTTGTTGATTGTGATTATCGTAAGTAAATGACTGCGGCATCATCTGATTTGCCACGTCAGGGTGCACCTTTGGCTCATAACAGGCGGCGCTCTGATTCCATGCTTGTGGCAGACCTGTGTCTTTCATTCGTGCCATTGTTTGTGTGGTGTGACAGGAGGCAGTATTGTGATGTTGGGTGCACCCCTGTGTAGGACATGTGTGGGTGTTGGTGGCTTAGCTGAGCAATGGTGGTTGTCGGAAGGGTGGGATATTCTGTTTTCCGAGTGGACCTCCCGGTCTGGTTATGATAGTGTGGATTGTCTAATGTGGCAGAGAGGATGCACTGGGTGTTGTTCCATGCTGGTGCTTAGATATTGTCTGTGTGCCTGTTACAGGCAGAGAGTAGTGCGTGATAAGAGTGTCTGGCTGACGTGTGATT
>NW_025726108.1:7500-12500 GCF_021461395.2 Schistocerca americana
CCTTCCTTGGATGTGGTAGCCGTTTCTCAGGCTCCCTCTCCGGAATCGAACCCTGATTCCCCGTTACCCGTTACAACCATGGTAGGCGCAGAACCTACCATCGACAGTTGATAAGGCAGACATTTGAAAGATGCGTCGCCGGTACGAGGACCGTGCGATCAGCCCAAAGTTATTCAGAGTCACCAAGGCAAACGGACCGGACGAGCCGACCGATTGGTTTTGATCTAATAAAAGCGTCCCTTCCATCTCTGGTCGGGACTCTGTTTGCATGTATTAGCTCTAGGAATTACCACAGTTATCCAAGTAACGTGGGTACGATCTAAGGAACCATAACTGATTTAATGAGCCATTCGCGGTTTCACCTTAATGCGGCTTGTACTGAGACATGCATGGCTTAATCTTTGAGACAAGCATATGACTACTGGCAGGATCAACCAGGGAGCTGCGTCAACTAGAGCTGAGCAGCCGGCCGCCCGGGAGTGTGTCCCGGGGGCCCGCGCGAACACGCAAGCGTCCGCTCAATTATTCTGCAAACAGGAGGAGGCTGAGCTCCCCTGCACAATACACCTCGAAACCCTCTCAGGTCCCGGCGGCGCGCAGCGCCGTCCTAAGTACTTGGTCGGGTTCGAGAGAGGCGCAATCGCCCGGAGTTTGGCGAGTAGACGCTTTAGGTGCGACCACCCGTGCTCCCAACTGAGCTTGCCGCTGCCGACAGAGGCCCGGGAGCGTGCTGTCGTGGCATTGCCGGCGGGAGACAACACGCGCCACCTACGGTGGCCGGCAGCTCCAACGCCAGCGCCACAGAAGGACAAAAGCCCCACTTGGGGTGCCGAAGCGAACTCTCCCAGCACAGCGCACGCGCCAACACGTCCGCACAGCTGCGATACAAACCACCTGCGAGAACCGCAGAGGCGACCGAGCAGCAGACGGCGTCGCGGCGCCGAGCGCCGGGCGGCGGCGCATCCTCAGCGCACACAGTCCTCAATCGGACCAGCACACTGCAGATGTCCACCGCGCTTCGCACCGGGCCCGCGAGGACCTACTTTGGCCGCACGGCGCCGCGTGCAGGGTGCGCCGGCGCGCAGCTGCGCCGCCTGCCGCCTCCGTCGGCCGGCGCGCCTGCCACTGGCCGCCCCCACCAGCCGGCTGTAGCGCGTGCGCCCACGCACCGCGCGGCCAGCACGCCGGGAGGCCCCCCCTCACCGGCCGGGGACGGTCCCACCCAGCCACCGCCGCGTATCGCTTCACACCCACATGCCATTCACGTTCGTGGGCATGGTGGGTATCGCTGAACAACCGGTTGGTAGCTCAACCGATCGTCGCCATCACTGATTCACCTCTAGCGAGAACAACCGCACCACAACCGTTTACCAGTTGTTCATTTGCGTAACGTCACCAGCAAACGTAGACGTCCATCGCCATTTGCAAATTCAACGATTGTTGCATGCCTGTGTCAGGTGTCACGACACACTATGTCTGCCCACATACACGCAACAACATGTGCACGCTTCGCGAACACGTGGAAGGTGGCCCCCGTACGTATGCGATGTCCATTGCGCGAACGACTGTCAACCGGCCTCTGTCGCATGTCGCAGATGTGGAACGCAGTGCACCATGCTATCACGGGTGTGTGAGAAGAGACGACTACGTCTGACAACACGCGCCACTACATCAACAGACGGCTCATGCTGATCGCCATCCACGGCATACCATACTGCAATCCAGCTCTTATAGGGAGACGACACGTAGCTGAGTGCACAATATTTGGACCGTATGGTTCGCCGTTGTTGGCGCAGTCGTGGTACGGTCACACATGTACCACGATGTATCATTCAGTACATGAGGACCAATGTGCAGTACAGTGTGTGATTTGGACGTACAACATCAGCGGACAGTTGACACACGCCGTACCACAACGTAGGCTGTGCTTCGCCATGCAAATGCCAATGAACAACTGCGAAGGGCATTGAGCATGTACGTCCTGCTGCCATCCGCATTACAGTGTATAGCTGCAAGGTGTTTAACATGAAGCGATACTCTGGGGACCAGGCAGTGCGAGTAGCAAACTATATTGCGGGGGTTGCAGTTAGGCAACACCACACTAATTTAACGCGTCGTATGACAATTACAGAGCAGGTTAAGGCCCAACGTGTGTTGGGTTAAGGCCCAACGTGTGTTGGGTTAAGGCCCAACGTGTGTTGGGTTAAGGCCCAACGTGTGTTGGGTTAAGGCCCAACGTGTGTTGGGTTAAGGCCCAACGTGTGTTGGGTTAAGGCCCAACGTGTGTTGGGTTAAGGCCCAACGTGTGTTGGGTTAAGGCCCAACGTGTGTTGGGTTAAGGCCCAACGTGTGTTGGGTTAAGGCCCAACGTGTGTTGGGTTAAGGCCCAACGTGTGTTGGGTTAAGGCCCAACGTGTGTTGGGTTAAGGCCCAACGTGTGTTGGGTTAAGGCCCAACGTGTGTTGGGTTAAGGCCCAACGTGTGTTGGGTTAAGGCCCAACGTGTGTTGGGTTAAGGCCCAACGTGTGTTGGGTTAAGGCCCAACGTGTGTTGGGTTAAGGCGCAACGTGTGTTGGGTTAAGGCGCAACGTGGGTTACGTTAAGGCGCAACGTGGGTTACGTTAAGGCGCAACGTGGGTTACGTTAAGGCGCAACGTGGGTTACGTTAAGGCGCAACGTGGGTTACGTTAAGGCGCAACGTGGGTTACGTTAAGGCGCAACGTGGGTTACGTTAAGGCGCAACGTGGGTTACGTTAAGGCCCAATATAGGTTAGGTTAAGGCCCAATATAGGTTAGGTTAAGGCCCAATATAGGTTAGGTTAAGGCCCAATATAGGTTAGGTTAAGGCCCAATATAGGTTAGGTTAAGGTACAATATAGGTTAGGTTAAGGTACAATATAGGTTAGGTTAAGGTACAATATAGGTTAGGTTAAGGTACAATATGGGTTAGGTTAAGGTACAATATGGGTTAGGTTAAGGCGCAATATGGGTTAGGTTAAGGCGCAATATGGGTTAGGTTAAGGCGCAATATGGGTTAGGTTAAGGCGCAATATGGGTTAGGTTAAGGCGCAATATGGGTTAGGTTAAGGCGCAATATGGGTTAGGTTAAGGCGCAATATGGGTTAGGTTAAGGCGCAATATGGGTTAGGTTAAGGCGCAATATGGGTTAGGTTAAGGTACAATATAGGTTAGGTTAAGGTACAATATAGGTTAGGTTAAGGTACAATATAGGTTAGGTTAAGGTACAATATGGGTTAGGTTAAGGTACAATATAGGTTAGGTTAAGGCACAATATGGGTTAGGTTAAGGCGCAATATGGGTTAGGGTAAGGCGCAATATGGGTTAGGTTAAGGCGCAATATGGGTTAGGTTAAGGCGCAACGTGGGTTACGTTAAGGCGCAACGTGGGTTACGTTAAGGCGCAACGTGGGTTACGTTAAGGCGCAACGTGGGTTACGTTAAGGCGCAACGTGGGTTACGTTAAGGCGCAACGTGGGTTACGTTAAGGCCCAATATAGGTTAGGTTAAGGCCCAATATAGGTTAGGTTAAGGCCCAATATAGGTTAGGTTAAGGCCCAATATAGGTTAGGTTAAGGCCCAATATAGGTTAGGTTAAGGTACAATATAGGTTAGGTTAAGGTACAATATAGGTTAGGTTAAGGTACAATATGGGTTAGGTTAAGGCGCAATATGGGTTAGGTTAAGGCGCAATATGGGTTAGGTTAAGGCGCAATATGGGTTAGGTTAAGGCGCAACGTGGGTTACGTTAAGGCGCAACGTGGGTTACGTTAAGGCGCAACGTGGGTTACGTTAAGGCGCAACGTGGGTTACGTTAAGGCGCAACGTGGGTTACGTTAAGGCCCAATATAGGTTAGGTTAAGGCCCAATATAGGTTAGGTTAAGGCCCAATATAGGTTAGGTTAAGGCCCAATATAGGTTAGGTTAAGGTACAATATGGGTTAGGTTAAGGTACAATATGGGTTAGGTTAAGGTACAATATAGGTTAGGTTAAGGCGCAACGTGGGTTACGTTAAGGCCCAATATAGGTTAGGTTAAGGCCCAATATAGGTTAGGTTAAGGCCCAATATAGGTTAGGTTAAGGCCCAATATAGGTTAGGTTAAGGCCCAATATAGGTTAGGTTAAGGTACAATATAGGTTAGGTTAAGGTACAATATAGGTTAGGTTAAGGTACAATATGGGTTAGGTTAAGGTACAATATGGGTTAGGTTAAGGTACAATATAGGTTAGGTTAAGGCACAATATGGGTTAGGTTAAGGCGCAATATGGGTTAGGTTAAGGCGCAATATGGGTTAGGTTAAGGCGCAATATGGGTTAGGTTAAGGCGCAATATGGGTTAGGTTAAGGCACAATACGGGTTAGGTTAAGGCACAATACGGGTTAGGTTAAGGCACAATACGGGTTAGGTTAAGGCACACATTGTTGTAAGGAAAGGTGTTTTCGGGGGGGGGGGGGGGGCTGGTTTGTTGATTGTGATTATCGTAAGTAAATGACTGCGGCATCATCTGATTTGCCACGTCAGGGTGCACCTTTGGCTCATAACAGGCGGCGCTCTGATTCCATGCTTGTGGCAGACCTGTGTCTTTCATTCGTGCCATTGTTTGTGTGGTGTGACAGGAGGCAGTATTGTGATGTTGGGTGCACCCCTGTGTAGGACATGTGTGGGTGTTGGTGGCTTAGCTGAGCAATGGTGGTTGTCGGAAGGGTGGGATATTCTGTTTTCCGAGTGGACCTCCCGGTCTGGTTATGATAGTGTGGATTGTCTAATGTGGCAGAGAGGATGCACTGGGTGTTGTTCCATGCTGGTGCTTAGATATTGTCTGTGTGCCTGTTACAGGCAGAGAGTAGTGCGTGATAAGAGTGTCTGGCTGACGTGTGATTGTGAGCAGAGTCTTTCAGCATGTATACGGACAGTTGTATACATTATCTGTATTCTGATGGCTCTATCTATTACTAATCAGCGCCGTGTATACGTTTAATCC
>NW_025726108.1:17500-25000 GCF_021461395.2 Schistocerca americana
GGGAGCCCGAGCGCCCAAAGGGGCGAATCGACTCCTCCAGATATACCGCCGGGCAGCCAGCCAGGACACCGGGGCTCTGCCCAACAGACGCGAACCGAGGCCCGCGGAAGGACAGGCTGCGCACCCGGGCCGTAGGCCGGCACCCAGCGGGTCGCGACGTCCTACTAGGGGAGAAGTGCGGCCCACCGCACACCGGAACGGCCCCACCCCGCGGCGAGTGGAAAGGCAACCGGACACGACCCCGCCGCGGATTGCTCCGCGCGGGCGGCCGGCCCCATCTGCCGAGGGCGGAGGCCAGTGGCCGGATGGGCGTGAATCTCACCCGTTCGACCTTTCGGACTTCTCACGTTTACCCCAGAACGGTTTCACGTACTTTTGAACTCTCTCTTCAAACTTCTTTTCAACTTTCCCTCACGGTACTTGTTCGCTATCGGTCTCGTGGTCATATTTAGTCTCAGATGGAGTTTACCACCCACTTGGAGCTGCACTCTCAAGCAACCCGACTCGAAGGAGAGGTCCCGCCGACGCTCGCACCGGCCGCTACGGGCCTGGCACCCTCTACGGGCCGTGGCCTCATTCAAGTTGGACTTGGGCTCGGCGCGAGGCGTCGGGGTAGTGGACCCTCCCAAACACCACATGCCACGACAGGCGGCAGCCTGCGGGGTTCGGTGCTGGACTCTTCCCTGTTCGCTCGCCGCTACTGGGGGAATCCTTGTTAGTTTCTTTTCCTCCGCTTAGTAATATGCTTAAATTCAGCGGGTAGTCTCGCCTGCTCTGAGGTCGTTGCACGAGGTGTCGCACGCCACACCGCCAGCCGGCTGTGCACGCTACCGAGTAAGTACCGGTATGCGAACCGCCAGGCGACGGGCGCGCATCGCACGTTTAAGGAGGCGCGGCCGGCCCCACAGGCGGCCGCGACGCTCCCAGGTCTGCGAAGCGGGGCAAACGCCGCGCGCTTCAGTATACGTAGCCGACCCTCAGCCAGACGTGGCCCGGGAACGGAATCCATGGACCGCAATGTGCGTTCGAAACGTCGATGTTCATGTGTCCTGCAGTTCACATGTCGACGCGCAATTTGCTGCGTTCTTCATCGACCCACGAGCCGAGTGATCCACCGTCCTGGGTGATCTTTTTCTGAGTTTCCACTGTCTCTTTCAAGACAGTTGCATAGGCGGGACGTAGGCGTGTGGCGGCCCCTGTTCAAGCGTTCTGTGTCCAACGGCCTCACGGCCGATGGGCGTCGTACGGCTCCACACCGGAGCGGACAGGCAGTCGGGCGAAAGTCATTCAAAACCGGCGCCAGGCGCCAGGTGCCGCAGGCCAGCCGCTCCAGCGCTTCAGCGCTCGTACCACACAACATTGGCGTTAGTTTTGAGACGCACGCGTGGTTCCGCACGCGGCGCACGGCTACTGCGAGCCGTACAGGTAGCGTGTTGCGCGACACGACACGCACATCGAAAGACATGCAGTCTAGTCGGTAATGATCCTTCCGCAGGTTCACCTACGGAAACCTTGTTACGACTTTTACTTCCTCTAAATGATCAAGTTTGGTCATCTTTCCGGTAGCATCGGCAACGACAGAGTCAATGCCGCGTACCAGTCCGAAGACCTCACTAAATCATTCAATCGGTAGTAGCGACGGGCGGTGTGTACAAAGGGCAGGGACGTAATCAACGCGAGCTTATGACTCGCGCTTACTGGGAATTCCTCGTTCATGGGGAACAATTGCAAGCCCCAATCCCTAGCACGAAGGAGGTTCAGCGGGTTACCCCGACCTTTCGGCCTAGGAAGACACGCTGATTCCTTCAGTGTAGCGCGCGTGCGGCCCAGAACATCTAAGGGCATCACAGACCTGTTATTGCTCAATCTCGTGCGGCTAGAAGCCGCCTGTCCCTCTAAGAAGAAAAGTAATCGCTGACAGCACGAAGGATGTCACGCGACTAGTTAGCAGGCTAGAGTCTCGTTCGTTATCGGAATTAACCAGACAAATCGCTCCACCAACTAAGAACGGCCATGCACCACCACCCACCGAATCAAGAAAGAGCTATCAATCTGTCAATCCTTCCGGTGTCCGGGCCTGGTGAGGTTTCCCGTGTTGAGTCAAATTAAGCCGCAGGCTCCACTCCTGGTGGTGCCCTTCCGTCAATTCCTTTAAGTTTCAGCTTTGCAACCATACTTCCCCCGGAACCCAAAAGCTTTGGTTTCCCGGAGGCTGCCCGCCGAGTCATCGGAGGAACTGCGGCGGATCGCTGGCTGGCATCGTTTATGGTTAGAACTAGGGCGGTATCTGATCGCCTTCGAACCTCTAACTTTCGTTCTTGATTAATGAAAACATACTTGGCAAATGCTTTCGCTTCTGTTCGTCTTGCGACGATCCAAGAATTTCACCTCTAACGTCGCAATACGAATGCCCCCGCCTGTCCCTATTAATCATTACCTCGGGTTCCGAAAACCAACAAAATAGAACCGAGGTCCTATTCCATTATTCCATGCACACAGTATTCAGGCGGGCTTGCCTGCTTTAAGCACTCTAATTTGTTCAAAGTAAACGTGCCGGCCCACCGAGACACTCACTCAAGAGCACCCTGGTAGGATTGCAACGGGGTCCGCCTCGGGACGCACGAGCACGCACGAGGCGCGTCGCACGCCTTCAGCTCGCCCCACCGGCAGGACGTCCCACGATACATGCCAGTTAAACACCGACGGGCGGTGAACCAACAGCGTGGGACACAAATCCAACTACGAGCTTTTTAACCGCAACAACTTTAATATACGCTATTGGAGCTGGAATTACCGCGGCTGCTGGCACCAGACTTGCCCTCCAATAGATACTCGTTAAAGGATTTAAAGTGTACTCATTCCGATTACGGGGCCTCGGATGAGTCCCGTATCGTTATTTTTCGTCACTACCTCCCCGTGCCGGGAGTGGGTAATTTGCGCGCCTGCTGCCTTCCTTGGATGTGGTAGCCGTTTCTCAGGCTCCCTCTCCGGAATCGAACCCTGATTCCCCGTTACCCGTTACAACCATGGTAGGCGCAGAACCTACCATCGACAGTTGATAAGGCAGACATTTGAAAGATGCGTCGCCGGTACGAGGACCGTGCGATCAGCCCAAAGTTATTCAGAGTCACCAAGGCAAACGGACCGGACGAGCCGACCGATTGGTTTTGATCTAATAAAAGCGTCCCTTCCATCTCTGGTCGGGACTCTGTTTGCATGTATTAGCTCTAGAATTACCACAGTTATCCAAGTAACGTGGGTACGATCTAAGGAACCATAACTGATTTAATGAGCCATTCGCGGTTTCACCTTAATGCGGCTTGTACTGAGACATGCATGGCTTAATCTTTGAGACAAGCATATGACTACTGGCAGGATCAACCAGGGAGCTGCGTCAACTAGAGCTGAGCAGCCGGCCGCCCGGGAGTGTGTCCCGGGGGCCCGCGCGAACACGCAAGCGTCCGCTCAATTATTCTGCAAACAGGAGGAGGCTGAGCTCCCCTGCACAATACACCTCGAAACCCTCTCAGGTCCCGGCGGCGCGCAGCGCCGTCCTAAGTACTTGGTCGGGTTCGAGAGAGGCGCAATCGCCCGGAGTTTGGCGAGTAGACGCTTTAGGTGCGACCACCCGTGCTCCCAACTGAGCTTGCCGCTGCCGACAGAGGCCCGGGAGCGTGCTGTCGTGGCATTGCCGGCGGGAGACAACACGCGCCACCTACGGTGGCCGGCAGCTCCAACGCCAGCGCCACAGAAGGACAAAAGCCCCACTTGGGTGCCGAAGCGAACTCTCCCAGCACAGCGCACGCGCCAACACGTCCGCACAGCTGCGATACAAACCACCTGCGAGAACCGCAGAGGCGACCGAGCAGCAGACGGCGTCGCGGCGCCGAGCGCCGGGCGGCGGCGCATCCTCAGCGCACACAGTCCTCAATCGGACCAGCACACTGCAGATGTCCACCGCGCTTCGCACCGGGCCCGCGAGGACCTACTTTGGCCGCACGGCGCCGCGTGCAGGGTGCGCCGGCGCGCAGCTGCGCCGCCTGCCGCCTCCGTCGGCCGGCGCGCCTGCCACTGGCCGCCCCCACCAGCCGGCTGTAGCGCGTGCGCCCACGCACCGCGCGGCCAGCACGCCGGGAGGCCCCCCCTCACCGGCCGGGGACGGTCCCACCCAGCCACCGCCGCGTATCGCTTCACACCCACATGCCATTCACGTTCGTGGGCATGGTGGGTATCGCTGAAACAACCGGTTGGTAGCTCAACCGATCGTCGCCATCACTGATTCACCTCTAGCGAGAACAACCGCACCACAACCGTTTACCAGTTGTTCATTTGCGTAACGTCACCAGCAAACGTAGACGTCCATCGCCATTTGCAAATTCAACGATTGTTGCATGCCTGTGTCAGGTGTCACGACACACTATGTCTGCCCACATACACGCAACAACATGTGCACGCTTCGCGAACACGTGGAAGGTGGCCCCCGTACGTATGCGATGTCCATTGCGCGAACGACTGTCAACCGGCCTCTGTCGCATGTCGCAGATGTGGAACGCAGTGCACCATGCTATCACGGTGTGTGAGAAGAGACGACTACGTCTGACAACACGCGCCACTACATCAACAGACGGCTCATGCTGATCGCCATCCACGGCATACCATACTGCAATCCAGCTCTTATAGGGAGACGACACGTAGCTGAGTGCACAATATTTGGACCGTATGGTTCGCCGTTGTTGGCGCAGTCGTGGTACGGTCACACATGTACCACGATGTATCATTCAGTACATGAGGACCAATGTGCAGTACAGTGTGTGATTTGGACGTACAACATCAGCGGACAGTTGACACACGCCGTACCACAACGTAGGCTGTGCTTCGCCATGCAAATGCCAATGAACAACTGCGAAGGGCATTGAGCATGTACGTCCTGCTGCCATCCGCATTACAGTGTATAGCTGCAAGGTGTTTAACATGAAGCGATACTCTGGGGACCAGGCAGTGCGAGTAGCAAACTATATTGCGGGGGTTGCAGTTAGGCAACACCACACTAATTTAACGCGTCGTATGACAATTACAGAGCAGGTTAAGGCCCAACGTGTGTTGGGTTAAGGCCCAACGTGTGTTGGGTTAAGGCCCAACGTGTGTTGGGTTAAGGCCCAACGTGTGTTGGGTTAAGGCCCAACGTGTGTTGGGTTAAGGCCCAACGTGTGTTGGGTTAAGGCCCAACGTGTGTTGGGTTAAGGCCCAACGTGTGTTGGGTTAAGGCCCAACGTGTGTTGGGTTAAGGCCCAACGTGTGTTGGGTTAAGGCCCAACGTGTGTTGGGTTAAGGCCCAACGTGTGTTGGGTTAAGGCCCAACGTGTGTTGGGTTAAGGCCCAACGTGTGTTGGGTTAAGGCCCAACGTGTGTTGGGTTAAGGCCCAACGTGTGTTGGGTTAAGGCCCAACGTGTGTTGGGTTAAGGCCCAACGTGTGTTGGGTTAAGGCCCAACGTGTGTTGGGTTAAGGCCCAACGTGTGTTGGGTTAAGGCGCAACGTGTGTTGGGTTAAGGCGCAACGTGGGTTACGTTAAGGCGCAACGTGGGTTACGTTAAGGCGCAACGTGGGTTACGTTAAGGCGCAACGTGGGTTACGTTAAGGCGCAACGTGGGTTACGTTAAGGCGCAACGTGGGTTACGTTAAGGCGCAACGTGGGTTACGTTAAGGCCCAATATAGGTTAGGTTAAGGCCCAATATAGGTTAGGTTAAGGCCCAATATAGGTTAGGTTAAGGCCCAATATAGGTTAGGTTAAGGCCCAATATAGGTTAGGTTAAGGTACAATATAGGTTAGGTTAAGGTACAATATAGGTTAGGTTAAGGTACAATATAGGTTAGGTTAAGGTACAATATGGGTTAGGTTAAGGTACAATATGGGTTAGGTTAAGGCGCAATATGGGTTAGGTTAAGGCGCAATATGGGTTAGGTTAAGGCGCAATATGGGTTAGGTTAAGGCGCAATATGGGTTAGGTTAAGGCGCAATATGGGTTAGGTTAAGGCGCAATATGGGTTAGGTTAAGGCGCAATATGGGTTAGGTTAAGGCGCAATATGGGTTAGGTTAAGGCGCAATATGGGTTAGGTTAAGGTACAATATAGGTTAGGTTAAGGTACAATATAGGTTAGGTTAAGGTACAATATGGGTTAGGTTAAGGTACAATATAGGTTAGGTTAAGGCACAATATGGGTTAGGTTAAGGCGCAATATGGGTTAGGGTAAGGCGCAATATGGGTTAGGTTAAGGCGCAATATGGGTTAGGTTAAGGCGCAACGTGGGTTACGTTAAGGCGCAACGTGGGTTACGTTAAGGCGCAACGTGGGTTACGTTAAGGCGCAACGTGGGTTACGTTAAGGCGCAACGTGGGTTACGTTAAGGCGCAACGTGGGTTACGTTAAGGCCCAATATAGGTTAGGTTAAGGCCCAATATAGGTTAGGTTAAGGCCCAATATAGGTTAGGTTAAGGCCCAATATAGGTTAGGTTAAGGCCCAATATAGGTTAGGTTAAGGTACAATATAGGTTAGGTTAAGGTACAATATAGGTTAGGTTAAGGTACAATATGGGTTAGGTTAAGGCGCAATATGGGTTAGGTTAAGGCGCAATATGGGTTAGGTTAAGGCGCAATATGGGTTAGGTTAAGGCGCAACGTGGGTTACGTTAAGGCGCAACGTGGGTTACGTTAAGGCGCAACGTGGGTTACGTTAAGGCGCAACGTGGGTTACGTTAAGGCGCAACGTGGGTTACGTTAAGGCCCAATATAGGTTAGGTTAAGGCCCAATATAGGTTAGGTTAAGGCCCAATATAGGTTAGGTTAAGGCCCAATATAGGTTAGGTTAAGGTACAATATGGGTTAGGTTAAGGTACAATATGGGTTAGGTTAAGGTACAATATAGGTTAGGTTAAGGCGCAACGTGGGTTACGTTAAGGCCCAATATAGGTTAGGTTAAGGCCCAATATAGGTTAGGTTAAGGCCCAATATAGGTTAGGTTAAGGCCCAATATAGGTTAGGTTAAGGCCCAATATAGGTTAGGTTAAGGTACAATATAGGTTAGGTTAAGGTACAATATAGGTTAGGTTAAGGTACAATATGGGTTAGGTTAAGGTACAATATGGGTTAGGTTAAGGTACAATATAGGTTAGGTTAAGGCACAATATGGGTTAGGTTAAGGCGCAATATGGGTTAGGTTAAGGCGCAATATGGGTTAGGTTAAGGCGCAATATGGGTTAGGTTAAGGCGCAATATGGGTTAGGTTAAGGCACAATACGGGTTAGGTTAAGGCACAATACGGGTTAGGTTAAGGCACAATACGGGTTAGGTTAAGGCACACATTGTTGTAAGGAAAGGTGTTTTCGGGGGGGGGGGGGGGGCTGGTTTGTTGATTGTGATTATCGTAAGTAAATGACTGCGGCATCATCTGATTTGCCACGTCAGGGTGCACCTTTGGCTCATAACAGGCGGCGCTCTGAT
>NW_025726108.1:30000-32500 GCF_021461395.2 Schistocerca americana
GGGACTGCAAGCCCCTCGGGGTCGCTGCAAACAGCAAGACGTCATCTGCAAAGGCCGCAGCGTTGACTCTGCGACCGAGGATCCGAGCTCCGATGTGGGAGGGCAGTTGGCCTAAAACGTAGTCCACCGCAAAGTTGAACAGGAGGGGGGGAGAGGGGATCGCCCTGGCGAACGCCCCGTGCTGGCTGCACAGACACGCCCACGCCGGCGCCGTCCGCTATCACTGTCGTGCTGCCCTCGTAGCACCGCTCGACATACTCGACAAAGCAATCCGGCAGGCCATGCGCCTTCAGCACGGGGCGAAGGGCAGCATGATCTACCGAATCGAATGCCTTAGATACGTCGATCGATGCCACAAAGACAGAGCGGCAGGAGCGAACTGCGTCGGTGAGAGCAGTGTCCAAGATGAAGGTATTTTCCAACATCCCATCCCGAGGGATGAATGCCCGCTGACGTTCGTCCACAGCACAAGCGCGCATCAGGCGTGACGCGAGAACCTTGTGAAAGGTCCGCGCCAACACCGAGCAGACCGTAATGGGGCGAAAGTCAGCGGGGGATGTTGGTGCAGCCGTTTTCGGGAGAAGGGACGTCCGCGCGCGAAGCAGGCGTTCCGGAAGGGCGCGGGCCAGAAGGAAGAGATTCATCACTTTCACCAGGACTTCGTGCGGCAGACGCCGCAACTCCGCTGGGGTAAGGCCGTCCGGCCCGGCTGCTGATCCCCTGGGCGGCAACGCGGCGGCGACCTCCTCATGTGTGACCGGCCCCCATATGCACTCGAGAGCGACAGGCTCTGAGTGCGGGAGGAGGCGGTCACGAATGAAGCCCGCGGTGGAGATGGGCTTCTTGGTGAAGAGGTCCGCCCAGAAGTCCAGCAGACCAGGGATGGCAGGTGGCGGCTGGAGCAGGGTGCCATCCAAGAGGCCGCGCACGCAACGCGCACGCGACCGTCGGAAGGCATCCTGCGTTCTCGCGTACTCCCAGCGGCGCCGCTTGCGCTTCTGCGTCGGTGGCGCGGCAGGCGGCCGCTTCGATGGTTGGCGCGGCCGCTGTGTCCTGGTGATCGATCTCTCCCCTCTGGACCCGACCGACGCAAGGGCATCCGGGAGCATGCCCAGGATGACATCGGGCGGCGTGCCCCGCCCCAGACCGATGACACGATCCAGGGCAGAGAAACGCTGGGCGGAAGCGGGTAGCCCCGCCAGATGCTCCCAGATGGCGGCGTCAGTCGGCCCCTCCGGCGGCGGCCCGGTGGTGTCGGCCGCGAAGTCCTCGGCTGCGTCGACGGGCGGCGCAGCGGCCTCGCCCGCGTCAGGCAGCGGGCTCGCCGCTCCCCGGCGGGACGCCGGCTCTTCCCCCCGACCGATCTCAAGCGCCTCCATGAATTGGCGGACAAGCTGCTTGTGGGCAGCTTGCCGCCGTCGGCACTTGATTGCCTCAAGCGTTCGGTCGGGGAACATCCTGATGAGCTCTTGATTTACAAAGAAGAACCGGGCGTCCCTCTCGAGGAACAGTTCGGCCTCTGCCTTGGCGAGCGACAGGACTTCTTCCTCCGTCCACCTCGCGCGATGCCTCTCCGTGACGATCTCCGCGTTGGCGGCCGCAAGATGTTGGCGGCGGCGATGGACCCCGAGACCGTTCTTGGTTGTAAAGCTGCGGTGGCACTCACTACAGGTATACATAGCTGCAAAAGTTACAAGATTTTCGGCACGGCCGGTTGGCCGGCTAGGTGCTGGGGGAGTTGGGGTGGCACCTTCAGCGGAAGGGCCACCACTTATTCTCTGCTTACTGCCCCCAACTAAAAAAAAGGGATAGTGCGAGGGGGGGCTGGTAACCCCCCCAAGCCCCTGGTGCGGTCTTCCACTCTGCGAAATCAGCGGGCCCACGAGAAGGGGAGAAGACCGCAGGAGAGGAGAGGCTAAGAGGGCTAGGCCCATGTATTGCGCATCACTCTCCCTGTAACTATAACCCAAGGAAGGCACCTCGCAGCAGCAGCACGACTACATCAAGACCGCACTTCGAGAAGCCAAGTCCGGATGCAGCCACACCGCCGCCACTTGGCCACCTTAAGAGAGTCATAGTTACTCCCGCCGTTTACCCGCGCTTGCTTGAATTTCTTCACGTTGACATTCAGAGCACTGGGCAGAAATCACATTGCGTCAACACCCGCTAGGGCCATCGCAATGCTTTGTTTTAATTAGACAGTCGGATTCCCCCAGTCCGTGCCAGTTCTGAGTTGATCGTTGAATGGCGGCCGAAGAGAATCCGCGCACCCGCGCGCCCCCGGAGGAGCACGCTAAGGCGGACGCGGCCTCGCAGCAAGGAAGATCCGTGGGAGGCCAAGGCACGGGACCGAGCTCGGATCCTGCACGCAGGTTGAAGCACCGGGGCGCGAACGCCGCGCAGGCGCGCGCATCCTGCACCGCCGGCCAGCACGAGGCCAACCAACGGCGAGAGCAGACCACGCCCGCGCTAAACGCCCGCACTTACCGGCACCCCTACG
>NW_025726108.1:37500-42500 GCF_021461395.2 Schistocerca americana
TGGCTTAATCTTTGAGACAAGCATATGACTACTGGCAGGATCAACCAGGGAGCTGCGTCAACTAGAGCTGAGCAGCCGGCCGCCCGGGAGTGTGTCCCGGGGGCCCGCGCGAACACGCAAGCGTCCGCTCAATTATTCTGCAAACAGGAGGAGGCTGAGCTCCCCTGCACAATACACCTCGAAACCCTCTCAGGTCCCGGCGGCGCGCAGCGCCGTCCTAAGTACTTGGTCGGGTTCGAGAGAGGCGCAATCGCCCGGAGTTTGGCGAGTAGACGCTTTAGGTGCGACCACCCGTGCTCCCAACTGAGCTTGCCGCTGCCGACAGAGGCCCGGGAGCGTGCTGTCGTGGCATTGCCGGCGGGAGACAACACGCGCCACCTACGGTGGCCGGCAGCTCCAACGCCAGCGCCACAGAAGGACAAAAGCCCCACTTGGGTGCCGAAGCGAACTCTCCCAGCACAGCGCACGCGCCAACACGTCCGCACAGCTGCGATACAAACCACCTGCGAGAACCGCAGAGGCGACCGAGCAGCAGACGGCGTCGCGGCGCCGAGCGCCGGGCGGCGGCGCATCCTCAGCGCACACAGTCCTCAATCGGACCAGCACACTGCAGATGTCCACCGCGCTTCGCACCGGGCCCGCGAGGACCTACTTTGGCCGCACGGCGCCGCGTGCAGGGTGCGCCGGCGCGCAGCTGCGCCGCCTGCCGCCTCCGTCGGCCGGCGCGCCTGCCACTGGCCGCCCCCACCAGCCGGCTGTAGCGCGTGCGCCCACGCACCGCGCGGCCAGCACGCCGGGAGGCCCCCCCTCACCGGCCGGGGACGGTCCCACCCAGCCACCGCCGCGTATCGCTTCACACCCACATGCCATTCACGTTCGTGGGCATGGTGGGTATCGCTGAAACAACCGGTTGGTAGCTCAACCGATCGTCGCCATCACTGATTCACCTCTAGCGAGAACAACCGCACCACAACCGTTTACCAGTTGTTCATTTGCGTAACGTCACCAGCAAACGTAGACGTCCATCGCCATTTGCAAATTCAACGATTGTTGCATGCCTGTGTCAGGTGTCACGACACACTATGTCTGCCCACATACACGCAACAACATGTGCACGCTTCGCGAACACGTGGAAGGTGGCCCCCGTACGTATGCGATGTCCATTGCGCGAACGACTGTCAACCGGCCTCTGTCGCATGTCGCAGATGTGGAACGCAGTGCACCATGCTATCACGGTGTGTGAGAAGAGACGACTACGTCTGACAACACGCGCCACTACATCAACAGACGGCTCATGCTGATCGCCATCCACGGCATACCATACTGCAATCCAGCTCTTATAGGGAGACGACACGTAGCTGAGTGCACAATATTTGGACCGTATGGTTCGCCGTTGTTGGCGCAGTCGTGGTACGGTCACACATGTACCACGATGTATCATTCAGTACATGAGGACCAATGTGCAGTACAGTGTGTGATTTGGACGTACAACATCAGCGGACAGTTGACACACGCCGTACCACAACGTAGGCTGTGCTTCGCCATGCAAATGCCAATGAACAACTGCGAAGGGCATTGAGCATGTACGTCCTGCTGCCATCCGCATTACAGTGTATAGCTGCAAGGTGTTTAACATGAAGCGATACTCTGGGGACCAGGCAGTGCGAGTAGCAAACTATATTGCGGGGGTTGCAGTTAGGCAACACCACACTAATTTAACGCGTCGTATGACAATTACAGAGCAGGTTAAGGCCCAACGTGTGTTGGGTTAAGGCCCAACGTGTGTTGGGTTAAGGCCCAACGTGTGTTGGGTTAAGGCCCAACGTGTGTTGGGTTAAGGCCCAACGTGTGTTGGGTTAAGGCCCAACGTGTGTTGGGTTAAGGCCCAACGTGTGTTGGGTTAAGGCCCAACGTGTGTTGGGTTAAGGCCCAACGTGTGTTGGGTTAAGGCCCAACGTGTGTTGGGTTAAGGCCCAACGTGTGTTGGGTTAAGGCCCAACGTGTGTTGGGTTAAGGCCCAACGTGTGTTGGGTTAAGGCCCAACGTGTGTTGGGTTAAGGCCCAACGTGTGTTGGGTTAAGGCCCAACGTGTGTTGGGTTAAGGCCCAACGTGTGTTGGGTTAAGGCCCAACGTGTGTTGGGTTAAGGCCCAACGTGTGTTGGGTTAAGGCCCAACGTGTGTTGGGTTAAGGCCCAACGTGTGTTGGGTTAAGGCGCAACGTGTGTTGGGTTAAGGCGCAACGTGGGTTACGTTAAGGCGCAACGTGGGTTACGTTAAGGCGCAACGTGGGTTACGTTAAGGCGCAACGTGGGTTACGTTAAGGCGCAACGTGGGTTACGTTAAGGCGCAACGTGGGTTACGTTAAGGCGCAACGTGGGTTACGTTAAGGCCCAATATAGGTTAGGTTAAGGCCCAATATAGGTTAGGTTAAGGCCCAATATAGGTTAGGTTAAGGCCCAATATAGGTTAGGTTAAGGCCCAATATAGGTTAGGTTAAGGTACAATATAGGTTAGGTTAAGGTACAATATAGGTTAGGTTAAGGTACAATATAGGTTAGGTTAAGGTACAATATGGGTTAGGTTAAGGTACAATATGGGTTAGGTTAAGGCGCAATATGGGTTAGGTTAAGGCGCAATATGGGTTAGGTTAAGGCGCAATATGGGTTAGGTTAAGGCGCAATATGGGTTAGGTTAAGGCGCAATATGGGTTAGGTTAAGGCGCAATATGGGTTAGGTTAAGGCGCAATATGGGTTAGGTTAAGGCGCAATATGGGTTAGGTTAAGGTACAATATAGGTTAGGTTAAGGTACAATATAGGTTAGGTTAAGGTACAATATAGGTTAGGTTAAGGTACAATATGGGTTAGGTTAAGGTACAATATAGGTTAGGTTAAGGCACAATATGGGTTAGGTTAAGGCGCAATATGGGTTAGGGTAAGGCGCAATATGGGTTAGGTTAAGGCGCAATATGGGTTAGGTTAAGGCGCAACGTGGGTTACGTTAAGGCGCAACGTGGGTTACGTTAAGGCGCAACGTGGGTTACGTTAAGGCGCAACGTGGGTTACGTTAAGGCGCAACGTGGGTTACGTTAAGGCGCAACGTGGGTTACGTTAAGGCCCAATATAGGTTAGGTTAAGGCCCAATATAGGTTAGGTTAAGGCCCAATATAGGTTAGGTTAAGGCCCAATATAGGTTAGGTTAAGGCCCAATATAGGTTAGGTTAAGGTACAATATAGGTTAGGTTAAGGTACAATATAGGTTAGGTTAAGGTACAATATGGGTTAGGTTAAGGCGCAATATGGGTTAGGTTAAGGCGCAATATGGGTTAGGTTAAGGCGCAACGTGGGTTAGGTTAAGGCGCAACGTGGGTTACGTTAAGGCGCAACGTGGGTTACGTTAAGGCGCAATGTGGGTTACGTTAAGGCGCAACGTGGGTTACGTTAAGGCCCAATATAGGTTAGGTTAAGGCCCAATATAGGTTAGGTTAAGGCCCAATATAGGTTAGGTTAAGGCCCAATATAGGTTAGGTTAAGGTACAATATGGGTTAGGTTAAGGTACAATATGGGTTAGGTTAAGGTACAATATAGGTTAGGTTAAGGCGCAACGTGGGTTACGTTAAGGCCCAATATAGGTTAGGTTAAGGCCCAATATAGGTTAGGTTAAGGCCCAATATAGGTTAGGTTAAGGCCCAATATAGGTTAGGTTAAGGCCCAATATAGGTTAGGTTAAGGTACAATATAGGTTAGGTTAAGGTACAATATAGGTTAGGTTAAGGTACAATATGGGTTAGGTTAAGGTACAATATGGGTTAGGTTAAGGTACAATATAGGTTAGGTTAAGGCACAATATGGGTTAGGTTAAGGCGCAATATGGGTTAGGTTAAGGCGCAATATGGGTTAGGTTAAGGCGCAATATGGGTTAGGTTAAGGCACAATACGGGTTAGGTTAAGGCACAATACGGGTTAGGTTAAGGCACAATACGGGTTAGGTTAAGGCACACATTGTTGTAAGGAAAGGTGTTTTCGGGGGGGGGGGGGGGGCTGGTTTGTTGATTGTGATTATCGTAAGTAAATGACTGCGGCATCATCTGATTTGCCACGTCAGGGTGCACCTTTGGCTCATAACAGGCGGCGCTCTGATTCCATGCTTGTGGCAGACCTGTGTCTTTCATTCGTGCCATTGTTTGTGTGGTGTGACAGGAGGCAGTATTGTGATGTTGGGTGCACCCCTGTGTAGGACATGTGTGGGTGTTGGTGGCTTAGCTGAGCAATGGTGGTTGTCGGAAGGGTGGGATATTCTGTTTTCCGAGTGGACCTCCCGGTCTGGTTATGATAGTGTGGATTGTCTAATGTGGCAGAGAGGATGCACTGGGTGTTGTTCCATGCTGGTGCTTAGATATTGTCTGTGTGCCTGTTACAGGCAGAGAGTAGTGCGTGATAAGAGTGTCTGGCTGACGTGTGATTGTGAGCAGAGTCTTTCAGCATGTATACGGACAGTTGTATACATTATCTGTATTCTGATGGCTCTATCTATTACTAATCAGCGCCGTGTATACGTTTAATCCGGTTCCAGTCGAAACTATTGTATCTCTGTACATTAGTGACACGGCGAGCCCGCTATGTAGTTACTCGTCTCGGCAGCTTCCACCGGTGTATGGCAAATGATTATAAGGAATCAGTCTAGTCGTCAATACCGATAGTGTGACGTCACATGTCTGGGGTGGGGGACGCTGCGCCCTTCCGGTGGGTCATGGCCTAGGAAGACTCTTCCCACGCAGGGGGGCTTGGACTGTCATTGACTCTTCCGAGTAATATACTTGCCGTACGTTTTTGCGACTGCGAGTGCAACGCTCACCGGTACCGACATGGATGGAGCGCCTCCTAGCTGCCGCTGAGCATCTGCATTCGTACAGAGAGCAACGCGCTCGCGTCTGTAGCTCGTACGTGGTACAGCTCGCAGCTCATGTATAGGGACAGCGGGAATGTCGCATATTGGACAT
>NW_025726108.1:50000-55000 GCF_021461395.2 Schistocerca americana
TGCGCGCCTGCTGCCTTCCTTGGATGTGGTAGCCGTTTCTCAGGCTCCCTCTCCGGAATCGAACCCTGATTCCCCGTTACCCGTTACAACCATGGTAGGCGCAGAACCTACCATCGACAGTTGATAAGGCAGACATTTGAAAGATGCGTCGCCGGTACGAGGACCGTGCGATCAGCCCAAAGTTATTCAGAGTCACCAAGGCAAACGGACCGGACGAGCCGACCGATTGGTTTTGATCTAATAAAAGCGTCCCTTCCATCTCTGGTCGGGACTCTGTTTGCATGTATTAGCTCTAGAATTACCACAGTTATCCAAGTAACGTGGGTACGATCTAAGGAACCATAACTGATTTAATGAGCCATTCGCGGTTTCACCTTAATGCGGCTTGTACTGAGACATGCATGGCTTAATCTTTGAGACAAGCATATGACTACTGGCAGGATCAACCAGGGAGCTGCGTCAACTAGAGCTGAGCAGCCGGCCGCCCGGGAGTGTGTCCCGGGGGCCCGCGCGAACACGCAAGCGTCCGCTCAATTATTCTGCAAACAGGAGGAGGCTGAGCTCCCCTGCACAATACACCTCGAAACCCTCTCAGGTCCCGGCGGCGCGCAGCGCCGTCCTAAGTACTTGGTCGGGTTCGAGAGAGGCGCAATCGCCCGGAGTTTGGCGAGTAGACGCTTTAGGTGCGACCACCCGTGCTCCCAACTGAGCTTGCCGCTGCCGACAGAGGCCCGGGAGCGTGCTGTCGTGGCATTGCCGGCGGGAGACAACACGCGCCACCTACGGTGGCCGGCAGCTCCAACGCCAGCGCCACAGAAGGACAAAAGCCCCACTTGGGTGCCGAAGCGAACTCTCCCAGCACAGCGCACGCGCCAACACGTCCGCACAGCTGCGATACAAACCACCTGCGAGAACCGCAGAGGCGACCGAGCAGCAGACGGCGTCGCGGCGCCGAGCGCCGGGCGGCGGCGCATCCTCAGCGCACACGGTCCTCAATCGGACCAGCACACTGCAGATGTCCACCGCGCTTCGCACCGGGCCCGCGAGGACCTACTTTGGCCGCACGGCGCCGCGTGCAGGGTGCGCCGGCGCGCAGCTGCGCCGCCTGCCGCCTCCGTCGGCCGGCGCGCCTGCCACTGGCCGCCCCCACCAGCCGGCTGTAGCGCGTGCGCCCACGCACCGCGCGGCCAGCACGCCGGGAGGCCCCCCCTCACCGGCCGGGGACGGTCCCACCCAGCCACCGCCGCGTATCGCTTCACACCCACATGCCATTCACGTTCGTGGGCATGGTGGGTATCGCTGAAACAACCGGTTGGTAGCTCAACCGATCGTCGCCATCACTGATTCACCTCTAGCGAGAACAACCGCACCACAACCGTTTACCAGTTGTTCATTTGCGTAACGTCACCAGCAAACGTAGACGTCCATCGCCATTTGCAAATTCAACGATTGTTGCATGCCTGTGTCAGGTGTCACGACACACTATGTCTGCCCACATACACGCAACAACATGTGCACGCTTCGCGAAGACGTGGAAGGTGGCCCCCGTACGTATGCGATGTCCATTGCGCGAACGACTGTCAACCGGCCTCTGTCGCATGTCGCAGATGTGGAACGCAGTGCACCATGCTATCACGGTGTGTGAGAAGAGACGACTACGTCTGACAACACGCGCCACTACATCAACAGACGGCTCATGCTGATCGCCATCCACGGCATACCATACTGCAATCCAGCTCTTATAGGGAGACGACACGTAGCTGAGTGCACAATATTTGGACCGTATGGTTCGCCGTTGTTGGCGCAGTCGTGGTACGGTCACACATGTACCACGATGTATCATTCAGTACATGAGGACCAATGTGCAGTACAGTGTGTGATTTGGACGTACAACATCAGCGGACAGTTGACACACGCCGTACCACAACGTAGGCTGTGCTTCGCCATGCAAATGCCAATGAACAACTGCGAAGGGCATTGAGCATGTACGTCCTGCTGCCATCCGCATTACAGTGTATAGCTGCAAGGTGTTTAACATGAAGCGATACTCTGGGGACCAGGCAGTGCGAGTAGCAAACTATATTGCGGGGGTTGCAGTTAGGCAACACCACACTAATTTAACGCGTCGTATGACAATTACAGAGCAGGTTAAGGCCCAACGTGTGTTGGGTTAAGGCCCAACGTGTGTTGGGTTAAGGCCCAACGTGTGTTGGGTTAAGGCCCAACGTGTGTTGGGTTAAGGCCCAACGTGTGTTGGGTTAAGGCCCAACGTGTGTTGGGTTAAGGCCCAACGTGTGTTGGGTTAAGGCCCAACGTGTGTTGGGTTAAGGCCCAACGTGTGTTGGGTTAAGGCCCAACGTGTGTTGGGTTAAGGCCCAACGTGTGTTGGGTTAAGGCCCAACGTGTGTTGGGTTAAGGCCCAACGTGTGTTGGGTTAAGGCCCAACGTGTGTTGGGTTAAGGCCCAACGTGTGTTGGGTTAAGGCCCAACGTGTGTTGGGTTAAGGCCCAACGTGTGTTGGGTTAAGGCCCAACGTGTGTTGGGTTAAGGCGCAACGTGTGTTGGGTTAAGGCGCAACGTGGGTTACGTTAAGGCGCAACGTGGGTTACGTTAAGGCGCAACGTGGGTTACGTTAAGGCGCAACGTGGGTTACGTTAAGGCGCAACGTGGGTTACGTTAAGGCGCAACGTGGGTTACGTTAAGGCGCAACGTGGGTTACGTTAAGGCGCAACGTGGGTTACGTTAAGGCCCAATATAGGTTAGGTTAAGGCCCAATATAGGTTAGGTTAAGGCCCAATATAGGTTAGGTTAAGGCCCAATATAGGTTAGGTTAAGGCCCAATATAGGTTAGGTTAAGGTACAATATAGGTTAGGTTAAGGTACAATATAGGTTAGGTTAAGGTACAATATAGGTTAGGTTAAGGTACAATATGGGTTAGGTTAAGGTACAATATGGGTTAGGTTAAGGCGCAATATGGGTTAGGTTAAGGCGCAATATGGGTTAGGTTAAGGCGCAATATGGGTTAGGTTAAGGCGCAATATGGGTTAGGTTAAGGCGCAATATGGGTTAGGTTAAGGCGCAATATGGGTTAGGTTAAGGCGCAATATGGGTTAGGTTAAGGCGCAATATGGGTTAGGTTAAGGCGCAATATGGGTTAGGTTAAGGTACAATATAGGTTAGGTTAAGGTACAATATAGGTTAGGTTAAGGTACAATATAGGTTAGGTTAAGGTACAATATGGGTTAGGTTAAGGTACAATATAGGTTAGGTTAAGGCACAATATGGGTTAGGTTAAGGCGCAATATGGGTTAGGGTAAGGCGCAATATGGGTTAGGTTAAGGCGCAATATGGGTTAGGTTAAGGCGCAACGTGGGTTACGTTAAGGCGCAACGTGGGTTACGTTAAGGCGCAACGTGGGTTACGTTAAGGCGCAACGTGGGTTACGTTAAGGCGCAACGTGGGTTACGTTAAGGCGCAACGTGGGTTACGTTAAGGCCCAATATAGGTTAGGTTAAGGCCCAATATAGGTTAGGTTAAGGCCCAATATAGGTTAGGTTAAGGCCCAATATAGGTTAGGTTAAGGCCCAATATAGGTTAGGTTAAGGTACAATATAGGTTAGGTTAAGGTACAATATAGGTTAGGTTAAGGTACAATATGGGTTAGGTTAAGGCGCAATATGGGTTAGGTTAAGGCGCAATATGGGTTAGGTTAAGGCGCAATATGGGTTAGGTTAAGGCGCAACGTGGGTTACGTTAAGGCGCAACGTGGGTTACGTTAAGGCGCAACGTGGGTTACGTTAAGGCGCAACGTGGGTTACGTTAAGGCGCAACGTGGGTTACGTTAAGGCCCAATATAGGTTA
The DNA here is from genome assembly GCF_021461395.2 of Schistocerca americana. Lineage (NCBI taxonomy): Eukaryota > Metazoa > Arthropoda > Insecta > Orthoptera > Acrididae > Schistocerca > Schistocerca americana. The sequence goes on from NW_025726108.1 coordinate 53,863, forward strand.
GGTTAAGGCCCAATATAGGTTAGGTTAAGGCCCAATATAGGTTAGGTTAAGGCCCAATATAGGTTAGGTTAAGGTACAATATGGGTTAGGTTAAGGTACAATATGGGTTAGGTTAAGGTACAATATAGGTTAGGTTAAGGCGCAACGTGGGTTACGTTAAGGCCCAATATAGGTTAGGTTAAGGCCCAATATAGGTTAGGTTAAGGCCCAATATAGGTTAGGTTAAGGCCCAATATAGGTTAGGTTAAGGCCCAATATAGGTTAGGTTAAGGTACAATATAGGTTAGGTTAAGGTACAATATAGGTTAGGTTAAGGTACAATATGGGTTAGGTTAAGGTACAATATGGGTTAGGTTAAGGTACAATATAGGTTAGGTTAAGGCACAATATGGGTTAGGTTAAGGCGCAATATGGGTTAGGTTAAGGCGCAATATGGGTTAGGTTAAGGCGCAATATGGGTTAGGTTAAGGCGCAATATGGGTTAGGTTAAGGCACAATACGGGTTAGGTTAAGGCACAATACGGGTTAGGTTAAGGCACAATACGGGTTAGGTTAAGGCACACATTGTTGTAAGGAAAGGTGTTTTCGGGGGGGGGGGGGCTGGTTTGTTGATTGTGATTATCGTAAGTAAATGACTGCGGCATCATCTGATTTGCCACGTCAGGGTGCACCTTTGGCTCATAACAGGCGGCGCTCTGATTCCATGCTTGTGGCAGACCTGTGTCTTTCATTCGTGCCATTGTTTGTGTGGTGTGACAGGAGGCAGTATTGTGATGTTGGGTGCACCCCTGTGTAGGACATGTGTGGGTGTTGGTGGCTTAGCTGAGCAATGGTGGTTGTCGGAAGGGTGGGATATTCTGTTTTCCGAGTGGACCTCCCGGTCTGGTTATGATAGTGTGGATTGTCTAATGTGGCAGAGAGGATGCACTGGGTGTTGTTCCATGCTGGTGCTTAGATATTGTCTGTGTGCCTGTTACAGGCAGAGAGTAGTGCGTGATAAGAGTGTCTGGCTGACGTGTGATTGTGAGCAGAGTCTTTCAGCATGTATACGGACAGTTGTATACATTATCTGTATTCTGATGGCTCTATCTATTACTAATCAGCGCCGTGTATACGTTTAATCCGGTTCCAGTCGAAA
>NW_025726108.1:62500-67500 GCF_021461395.2 Schistocerca americana
GCCTGCTTTAAGCACTCTAATTTGTTCAAAGTAAACGTGCCGGCCCACCGAGACACTCACTCAAGAGCACCCTGGTAGGATTGCAACGGGGTCCGCCTCGGGACGCACGAGCACGCACGAGGCGCGTCGCACGCCTTCAGCTCGCCCCACCGGCAGGACGTCCCACGATACATGCCAGTTAAACACCGACGGGCGGTGAACCAACAGCGTGGGACACAAATCCAACTACGAGCTTTTTAACCGCAACAACTTTAATATACGCTATTGGAGCTGGAATTACCGCGGCTGCTGGCACCAGACTTGCCCTCCAATAGATACTCGTTAAAGGATTTAAAGTGTACTCATTCCGATTACGGGGCCTCGGATGAGTCCCGTATCGTTATTTTTCGTCACTACCTCCCCGTGCCGGGAGTGGGTAATTTGCGCGCCTGCTGCCTTCCTTGGATGTGGTAGCCGTTTCTCAGGCTCCCTCTCCGGAATCGAACCCTGATTCCCCGTTACCCGTTACAACCATGGTAGGCGCAGAACCTACCATCGACAGTTGATAAGGCAGACATTTGAAAGATGCGTCGCCGGTACGAGGACCGTGCGATCAGCCCAAAGTTATTCAGAGTCACCAAGGCAAACGGACCGGACGAGCCGACCGATTGGTTTTGATCTAATAAAAGCGTCCCTTCCATCTCTGGTCGGGACTCTGTTTGCATGTATTAGCTCTAGAATTACCACAGTTATCCAAGTAACGTGGGTACGATCTAAGGAACCATAACTGATTTAATGAGCCATTCGCGGTTTCACCTTAATGCGGCTTGTACTGAGACATGCATGGCTTAATCTTTGAGACAAGCATATGACTACTGGCAGGATCAACCAGGGAGCTGCGTCAACTAGAGCTGAGCAGCCGGCCGCCCGGGAGTGTGTCCCGGGGGCCCGCGCGAACACGCAAGCGTCCGCTCAATTATTCTGCAAACAGGAGGAGGCTGAGCTCCCCTGCACAATACACCTCGAAACCCTCTCAGGTCCCGGCGGCGCGCAGCGCCGTCCTAAGTACTTGGTCGGGTTCGAGAGAGGCGCAATCGCCCGGAGTTTGGCGAGTAGACGCTTTAGGTGCGACCACCCGTGCTCCCAACTGAGCTTGCCGCTGCCGACAGAGGCCCGGGAGCGTGCTGTCGTGGCATTGCCGGCGGGAGACAACACGCGCCACCTACGGTGGCCGGCAGCTCCAACGCCAGCGCCACAGAAGGACAAAAGCCCCACTTGGGTGCCGAAGCGAACTCTCCCAGCACAGCGCACGCGCCAACACGTCCGCACAGCTGCGATACAAACCACCTGCGAGAACCGCAGAGGCGACCGAGCAGCAGACGGCGTCGCGGCGCCGAGCGCCGGGCGGCGGCGCATCCTCAGCGCACACAGTCCTCAATCGGACCAGCACACTGCAGATGTCCACCGCGCTTCGCACCGGGCCCGCGAGGACCTACTTTGGCCGCACGGCGCCGCGTGCAGGGTGCGCCGGCGCGCAGCTGCGCCGCCTGCCGCCTCCGTCGGCCGGCGCGCCTGCCACTGGCCGCCCCCACCAGCCGGCTGTAGCGCGTGCGCCCACGCACCGCGCGGCCAGCACGCCGGGAGGCCCCCCCTCACCGGCCGGGGACGGTCCCACCCAGCCACCGCCGCGTATCGCTTCACACCCACATGCCATTCACGTTCGTGGGCATGGTGGGTATCGCTGAAACAACCGGTTGGTAGCTCAACCGATCGTCGCCATCACTGATTCACCTCTAGCGAGAACAACCGCACCACAACCGTTTACCAGTTGTTCATTTGCGTAACGTCACCAGCAAACGTAGACGTCCATCGCCATTTGCAAATTCAACGATTGTTGCATGCCTGTGTCAGGTGTCACGACACACTATGTCTGCCCACATACACGCAACAACATGTGCACGCTTCGCGAACACGTGGAAGGTGGCCCCCGTACGTATGCGATGTCCATTGCGCGAACGACTGTCAACCGGCCTCTGTCGCATGTCGCAGATGTGGAACGCAGTGCACCATGCTATCACGGTGTGTGAGAAGAGACGACTACGTCTGACAACACGCGCCACTACATCAACAGACGGCTCATGCTGATCGCCATCCACGGCATACCATACTGCAATCCAGCTCTTATAGGGAGACGACACGTAGCTGAGTGCACAATATTTGGACCGTATGGTTCGCCGTTGTTGGCGCAGTCGTGGTACGGTCACACATGTACCACGATGTATCATTCAGTACATGAGGACCAATGTGCAGTACAGTGTGTGACTTGGACGTACAACATCAGCGGACAGTTGACACACGCCGTACCACAACGTAGGCTGTGCTTCGCCATGCAAATGCCAATGAACAACTGCGAAGGGCATTGAGCATGTACGTCCTGCTGCCATCCGCATTACAGTGTATAGCTGCAAGGTGTTTAACATGAAGCGATACTCTGGGGACCAGGCAGTGCGAGTAGCAAACTATATTGCGGGGGTTGCAGTTAGGCAACACCACACTAATTTAACGCGTCGTATGACAATTACAGAGCAGGTTAAGGCCCAACGTGTGTTGGGTTAAGGCCCAACGTGTGTTGGGTTAAGGCCCAACGTGTGTTGGGTTAAGGCCCAACGTGTGTTGGGTTAAGGCCCAACGTGTGTTGGGTTAAGGCCCAACGTGTGTTGGGTTAAGGCCCAACGTGTGTTGGGTTAAGGCCCAACGTGTGTTGGGTTAAGGCCCAACGTGTGTTGGGTTAAGGCCCAACGTGTGTTGGGTTAAGGCCCAACGTGTGTTGGGTTAAGGCCCAACGTGTGTTGGGTTAAGGCCCAACGTGTGTTGGGTTAAGGCCCAACGTGTGTTGGGTTAAGGCCCAACGTGTGTTGGGTTAAGGCCCAACGTGTGTTGGGTTAAGGCCCAACGTGTGTTGGGTTAAGGCCCAACGTGTGTTGGGTTAAGGCCCAACGTGTGTTGGGTTAAGGCCCAACGTGTGTTGGGTTAAGGCCCAACGTGTGTTGGGTTAAGGCCCAACGTGTGTTGGGTTAAGGCGCAACGTGTGTTGGGTTAAGGCGCAACGTGGGTTACGTTAAGGCGCAACGTGGGTTACGTTAAGGCGCAACGTGGGTTACGTTAAGGCGCAACGTGGGTTACGTTAAGGCGCAACGTGGGTTACGTTAAGGCGCAACGTGGGTTACGTTAAGGCGCAACGTGGGTTACGTTAAGGCGCAACGTGGGTTACGTTAAGGCCCAATATAGGTTAGGTTAAGGCCCAATATAGGTTAGGTTAAGGCCCAATATAGGTTAGGTTAAGGCCCAATATAGGTTAGGTTAAGGCCCAATATAGGTTAGGTTAAGGTACAATATAGGTTAGGTTAAGGTACAATATAGGTTAGGTTAAGGTACAATATAGGTTAGGTTAAGGTACAATATGGGTTAGGTTAAGGTACAATATGGGTTAGGTTAAGGCGCAATATGGGTTAGGTTAAGGCGCAATATGGGTTAGGTTAAGGCGCAATATGGGTTAGGTTAAGGCGCAATATGGGTTAGGTTAAGGCGCAATATGGGTTAGGTTAAGGCGCAATATGGGTTAGGTTAAGGCGCAATATGGGTTAGGTTAAGGCGCAATATGGGTTAGGTTAAGGCGCAATATGGGTTAGGTTAAGGTACAATATAGGTTAGGTTAAGGTACAATATAGGTTAGGTTAAGGTACAATATAGGTTAGGTTAAGGTACAATATGGGTTAGGTTAAGGTACAATATAGGTTAGGTTAAGGCACAATATGGGTTAGGTTAAGGCGCAATATGGGTTAGGGTAAGGCGCAATATGGGTTAGGTTAAGGCGCAATATGGGTTAGGTTAAGGCGCAACGTGGGTTACGTTAAGGCGCAACGTGGGTTACGTTAAGGCGCAACGTGGGTTACGTTAAGGCGCAACGTGGGTTACGTTAAGGCGCAACGTGGGTTACGTTAAGGCGCAACGTGGGTTACGTTAAGGCCCAATATAGGTTAGGTTAAGGCCCAATATAGGTTAGGTTAAGGCCCAATATAGGTTAGGTTAAGGCCCAATATAGGTTAGGTTAAGGCCCAATATAGGTTAGGTTAAGGTACAATATAGGTTAGGTTAAGGTACAATATAGGTTAGGTTAAGGTACAATATGGGTTAGGTTAAGGCGCAATATGGGTTAGGTTAAGGCGCAATATGGGTTAGGTTAAGGCGCAATATGGGTTAGGTTAAGGCGCAACGTGGGTTACGTTAAGGCGCAACGTGGGTTACGTTAAGGCGCAACGTGGGTTACGTTAAGGCGCAACGTGGGTTACGTTAAGGCGCAACGTGGGTTACGTTAAGGCCCAATATAGGTTAGGTTAAGGCCCAATATAGGTTAGGTTAAGGCCCAATATAGGTTAGGTTAAGGCCCAATATAGGTTAGGTTAAGGTACAATATGGGTTAGGTTAAGGTACAATATGGGTTAGGTTAAGGTACAATATAGGTTAGGTTAAGGCGCAACGTGGGTTACGTTAAGGCCCAATATAGGTTAGGTTAAGGCCCAATATAGGTTAGGTTAAGGCCCAATATAGGTTAGGTTAAGGCCCAATATAGGTTAGGTTAAGGCCCAATATAGGTTAGGTTAAGGTACAATATAGGTTAGGTTAAGGTACAATATAGGTTAGGTTAAGGTACAATATGGGTTAGGTTAAGGTACAATATGGGTTAGGTTAAGGTACAATATAGGTTAGGTTAAGGCACAATATGGGTTAGGTTAAGGCGCAATATGGGTTAGGTTAAGGCGCAATATGGGTTAGGTTAAGGCGCAATATGGGTTAGGTTAAGGCGCAATATGGGTTAGGTTAAGGCACAATACGGGTTAGGTTAAGGCACAATACGGGTTAGGTTAAGGCACAATACGGGTTAGGTTAAGGCACACATTGTTGTAAGGAAAGGTGTTTTCGGGGGGGGGGGGGGGGGCTGGTTTGTTGATTGTGATTATCGT
>NW_025726108.1:75000-82500 GCF_021461395.2 Schistocerca americana
TCCACCAACTAAGAACGGCCATGCACCACCACCCACCGAATCAAGAAAGAGCTATCAATCTGTCAATCCTTCCGGTGTCCGGGCCTGGTGAGGTTTCCCGTGTTGAGTCAAATTAAGCCGCAGGCTCCACTCCTGGTGGTGCCCTTCCGTCAATTCCTTTAAGTTTCAGCTTTGCAACCATACTTCCCCCGGAACCCAAAAGCTTTGGTTTCCCGGAGGCTGCCCGCCGAGTCATCGGAGGAACTGCGGCGGATCGCTGGCTGGCATCGTTTATGGTTAGAACTAGGGCGGTATCTGATCGCCTTCGAACCTCTAACTTTCGTTCTTGATTAATGAAAACATACTTGGCAAATGCTTTCGCTTCTGTTCGTCTTGCGACGATCCAAGAATTTCACCTCTAACGTCGCAATACGAATGCCCCCGCCTGTCCCTATTAATCATTACCTCGGGTTCCGAAAACCAACAAAATAGAACCGAGGTCCTATTCCATTATTCCATGCACACAGTATTCAGGCGGGCTTGCCTGCTTTAAGCACTCTAATTTGTTCAAAGTAAACGTGCCGGCCCACCGAGACACTCACTCAAGAGCACCCTGGTAGGATTGCAACGGGGTCCGCCTCGGGACGCACGAGCACGCACGAGGCGCGTCGCACGCCTTCAGCTCGCCCCACCGGCAGGACGTCCCACGATACATGCCAGTTAAACACCGACGGGCGGTGAACCAACAGCGTGGGACACAAATCCAACTACGAGCTTTTTAACCGCAACAACTTTAATATACGCTATTGGAGCTGGAATTACCGCGGCTGCTGGCACCAGACTTGCCCTCCAATAGATACTCGTTAAAGGATTTAAAGTGTACTCATTCCGATTACGGGGCCTCGGATGAGTCCCGTATCGTTATTTTTCGTCACTACCTCCCCGTGCCGGGAGTGGGTAATTTGCGCGCCTGCTGCCTTCCTTGGATGTGGTAGCCGTTTCTCAGGCTCCCTCTCCGGAATCGAACCCTGATTCCCCGTTACCCGTTACAACCATGGTAGGCGCAGAACCTACCATCGACAGTTGATAAGGCAGACATTTGAAAGATGCGTCGCCGGTACGAGGACCGTGCGATCAGCCCAAAGTTATTCAGAGTCACCAAGGCAAACGGACCGGACGAGCCGACCGATTGGTTTTGATCTAATAAAAGCGTCCCTTCCATCTCTGGTCGGGACTCTGTTTGCATGTATTAGCTCTAGAATTACCACAGTTATCCAAGTAACGTGGGTACGATCTAAGGAACCATAACTGATTTAATGAGCCATTCGCGGTTTCACCTTAATGCGGCTTGTACTGAGACATGCATGGCTTAATCTTTGAGACAAGCATATGACTACTGGCAGGATCAACCAGGGAGCTGCGTCAACTAGAGCTGAGCAGCCGGCCGCCCGGGAGTGTGTCCCGGGGGCCCGCGCGAACACGCAAGCGTCCGCTCAATTATTCTGCAAACAGGAGGAGGCTGAGCTCCCCTGCACGATACACCTCGAAACCCTCTCAGGTCCCGGCGGCGCGCAGCGCCGTCCTAAGTACTTGGTCGGGTTCGAGAGAGGCGCAATCGCCCGGAGTTTGGCGAGTAGACGCTTTAGGTGCGACCACCCGTGCTCCCAACTGAGCTTGCCGCTGCCGACAGAGGCCCGGGAGCGTGCTGTCGTGGCATTGCCGGCGGGAGACAACACGCGCCACCTACGGTGGCCGGCAGCTCCAACGCCAGCGCCACAGAAGGACAAAAGCCCCACTTGGGTGCCGAAGCGAACTCTCCCAGCACAGCGCACGCGCCAACACGTCCGCACAGCTGCGATACAAACCACCTGCGAGAACCGCAGAGGCGACCGAGCAGCAGACGGCGTCGCGGCGCCGAGCGCCGGGCGGCGGCGCATCCTCAGCGCACACAGTCCTCAATCGGACCAGCACACTGCAGATGTCCACCGCGCTTCGCACCGGGCCCGCGAGGACCTACTTTGGCCGCACGGCGCCGCGTGCAGGGTGCGCCGGCGCGCAGCTGCGCCGCCTGCCGCCTCCGTCGGCCGGCGCGCCTGCCACTGGCCGCCCCCACCAGCCGGCTGTAGCGCGTGCGCCCACGCACCGCGCGGCCAGCACGCCGGGAGGCCCCCCCTCACCGGCCGGGGACGGTCCCACCCAGCCACCGCCGCGTATCGCTTCACACCCACATGCCATTCACGTTCGTGGGCATGGTGGGTATCGCTGAAACAACCGGTTGGTAGCTCAACCGATCGTCGCCATCACTGATTCACCTCTAGCGAGAACAACCGCACCACAACGGTTTACCAGTTGTTCATTTGCGTAACGTCACCAGCAAACGTAGACGTCCATCGCCATTTGCAAATTCAACGATTGTTGCATGCCTGTGTCAGGTGTCACGACACACTATGTCTGCCCACATACACGCAACAACATGTGCACGCTTCGCGAACACGTGGAAGGTGGCCCCCGTACGTATGCGATGTCCATTGCGCGAACGACTGTCAACCGGCCTCTGTCGCATGTCGCAGATGTGGAACGCAGTGCACCATGCTGTCACGGTGTGTGAGAAGAGACGACTACGTCTGACAACACGCGCCACTACATCAACAGACGGCTCATGCTGATCGCCATCCAGGGCATACCACACTGCAATCCGGCTCTTATAGGGAGACGACACATAGCTGAGTGCACAACAGTTGGACCGCATGGTTCGCCGTTGTTGGCGCAGTCGTTGTACGGTCACATGTACCACGATGTATCATTCAGTACATGAGGACCAATGTGCAGTACAGTGTGTGATTTGGACGTACAACATCAGCGGACAGTTGACACAGGCCGTACCACAGCGTAGGCTAAGTGCTTCGCCATGCGAATGCCAATGAACAACTGCGAAGGGCATTGAGCATGTACGTCCTGCTGCCATCCACATTACAGTGTATCGCTGCAAGGTGTTTAACATGAAGCGATACACTGGGGACCAGGCAGTGCGAGTAGCAAACTATATTGCGGGGGTTGCAGTTAGGCAACACTACACTAATTTAACGCGTCGTATGACAATTACAGAGCGGGTTAAGGCCCAACGTGTGTTGGGTTAAGGCCCAACGTGTGTTGGGTTAAGGCCCAACGTGTGTTGGGTTAAGGCCCAACGTGTGTTGGGTTAAGGCCCAACGTGTGTTGGGTTAAGGCCCAACGTGTGTTGGGTTAAGGCCCAACGTGTGTTGGGTTAAGGCCCAACGTGTGTTGGGTTAAGGCCCAACGTGTGTTGGGTTAAGGCCCAACGTGTGTTGGGTTAAGGCCCAACGTGTGTTGGGTTAAGGCCCAACGTGTGTTGGGTTAAGGCCCAACGTGTGTTGGGTTAAGGCCCAACGTGTGTTGGGTTAAGGCCCAACGTGTGTTGGGTTAAGGCCCAACGTGGGTTGGGTTAAGGCGCAACGTGGGTTGGGTTAAGGCCCAACGTGGGTTGGGTTAAGGCGCAACGTGGGTTGGGTTAAGGCGCAACGTGGGTTGGGTTAAGGCGCAACGTGGGTTAGGTTAAGGCGCAACGTGGGTTAGGTTAAGGCGCAACGTAGGTTAGGTTAAGGCGCAATATAGGTTAGGTTAAGGCGCAATATAGGTTAGGTTAAGGCGCAATATAGGTTAGGTTAAGGCGCAATATAGGTTAGGTTAAGGCGCAATATAGGTTAGGTTAAGGCGCAATATAGGTTAGGTTAAGGCGCAACGTAGGTTAGGTTAAGGCGCAACATAGGTTAGGTTAAGGCGCAACATAGGTTAGGTTAAGGCGCAACATGGGTTAGGTTAAGGCGCAATATAGGTTAGGTTAAGGCACAATATGGGTTAGGTTAAGGCACAATATGGGTTAGGTTAAGGCACAATATGGGTTAGGTTAAGGCACAATATGGGTTAGGTTAAGGCACAATATGGGTTAGGTTAAGGCACAATATGGGTTAGGTTAAGGCACAATATGGGTTAGGTTAAGGCACAATATGGGTTAGGTTAAGGCACAATATGGGTTAGGTTAAGGCACAATATGGGTTAGGTTAAGGCACAATATGGGTTAGGTTAAGGCACAATATGGGTTAGGTTAAGGCACAATATGGGTTAGGTTAAGGCACAATATGGGTTAGGTTAAGGCACAATATGGGTTAGGTTAAGGCACAATATGGGTTAGGTTAAGGCACAATATGGGTTAGGTTAAGGCACAATATGGGTTAGGTTAAGGCACAATATGGGTTAGGTTAAGGCACAATATGGGTTAGGTTAAGGCACAATATGGGTTAGGTTAAGGCACAATATGGGTTAGGTTAAGGCACAATATGGGTTAGGTTAAGGCACAATATGGGTTAGGTTAAGGCACAATATGGGTTAGGTTAAGGCACAATATGGGTTAGGTTAAGGCACAATATGGGTTAGGTTAAGGCACAATATGGGTTAGGTTAAGGCACAATATGGGTTAGGTTAAGGCACAATGTGGGTTAGGTTAAGGCACAACGTGGGTTAGGTTAAGGCACAACGTGGGTTAGGTTAAGGCACAACGTGGGTTAGGTTAAGGCACAACGTGGGTTAGGTTAAGGCACAACGTGGGTTAGGTTAAGGCACAACGTGGGTTAGGTTAAGGCACAACGTGGGTTAGGTTAAGGCACAACGTGGGTTAGGTTAAGGCACAACGTGGGTTAGGTTAAGGCACAATACGGGTTAGGTTAAGGCACAATACGGGTTAGGTTAAGGCACAATACGGGTTAGGTTAAGGCACAATACGGGTTAGGTTAAGGCACAATACGGGTTAGGTTAAGGCACAATACGGGTTAGGTTAAGGCACAATACGGGTTAGGTTAAGGCACAATACGGGTTAGGTTAAGGCACAATACGGGTTAGGTTAAGGCACAATACGGGTTAGGTTAAGGCACAATACGGGTTAGGTTAAGGCACAATACGGGTTAGGTTAAGGCACAATACGGGTTAGGTTAAGGCACAATACGGGTTAGGTTAAGGTACAATACGGGTTAGGTTAAGGCACAATACGGGTTAGGTTAAGGCACAATATGGGTTAGGTTAAGGCACAATATGGGTTAGGTTAAGGCACAATATGGGTTAGGTTAAGGCACAATATGGGTTAGGTTAAGGCACAATATGGGTTAGGTTAAGGCACAATATGGGTTAGGTTAAGGCACAATATGGGTTAGGTTAAGGCACAATATGGGTTAGGTTAAGGCACAATATGGGTTAGGTTAAGGCACAATATGGGTTAGGTTAAGGCACAATATGGGTTAGGTTAAGGCACAATATGGGTTAGGTTAAGGCACAATATGGGTTAGGTTAAGGCACAATATGGGTTAGGTTAAGGCACAATATGGGTTAGGTTAAGGCACAACGTGGGTTAGGTTAAGGCACAACGTGGGTTAGGTTAAGGCACAACGTGGGTTAGGTTAAGGCACAACGTGGGTTAGGTTAAGGCACAACGTGGGTTAGGTTAAGGCACAACGTGGGTTAGGTTAAGGCACAACGTGGGTTAGGTTAAGGCACAACGTGGGTTAGGTTAAGGCACAACGTGGGTTAGGTTAAGGCACAATACGGGTTAGGTTAAGGCACAATACGGGTTAGGTTAAGGCACAATACGGGTTAGGTTAAGGCACAATACGGGTTAGGTTAAGGCACAATACGGGTTAGGTTAAGGCACAATACGGGTTAGGTTAAGGCACAATACGGGTTAGGTTAAGGCACAATACGGGTTAGGTTAAGGCACAATACGGGTTAGGTTAAGGCACAACGTGGGTTAGGTTAAGGCACAACGTGGGTTAGGTTAAGGCACAACGTGGGTTAGGTTAAGGCACAACGTGGGTTAGGTTAAGGCACAACGTGGGTTAGGTTAAGGCACAACGTGGGTTAGGTTAAGGCACAACGTGGGTTAGGTTAAGGCACAATACGGGTTAGGTTAAGGCACAATACGGGTTAGGTTAAGGCACAATACGGGTTAGGTTAAGGCACAATACGGGTTAGGTTAAGGCACAATACGGGTTAGGTTAAGGGACAATACGGGTTAGGTTAAGGCACAATACGGGTTAGGTTAAGGCACAATACGGGTTAGGTTAAGGCACAATACGGGTTAGGTTAAGGTACACATTGTTGTAAGGAAAGGTGTTTTGGGGGGGGGGGGGGCCGGTTTGTTGATTGTGATTATCGTAAGTAAATGACTGCGGCATCATCTGATTTGCCACGTCAGGGTGCACCTTTGGCTCATAACAGGCGGCGCTCTGATTCCATGCTTGTGGCAGACCTGTGTCTTTCATTCCTGCCATTGTTTGTGTGCTGTGACAGGAGGCAGTATTGTGATGTTGGGTGTACCCCTGTGTAGGACATGTGTGGGTGTTGGTGGCTTAGCTGAGCAATGGTGGTTGTCGGAAGGGTGGGATATTCTGTTTTGTGAGTGGACCTCCCGGTCTGGTTATGATAGTGTGGATAGTCTAATGTGGCGGAGAGGATGCACTGGGTGTTGTTCCATGCTGGTGCTTACATATTGTCTCTGTGCCTGTTACAGGCAGAGAGTAGTGCGTGATAAGAGTGTCTGGCTGACGTGTGGTTGTGATTGTGAGCAGAGTCTTTCAGCATGTATACGGACAGTTGTATACATTATCTGTATTTTGATGGCTCTATCTATTACTAATCAGCGCCGTGTATACGTTTCATCCGGTTCCAGTCGAAACTGTTGTATCTCTGTACATTAGTGACACGGCGAGGCCGCCATGTAGTTACTCGTCTCGGCAGCTTCCACCGGTGTATGGCAAATGATTATAAGGAATCAGTCTAGTCGTCAATACCGATAGTGTGACGTCACATGTCTGGGGTGGGGGACGCTGCGCCCTTCCGGTGGGTCATGGCCTAGAAAGACTCTTCCCACGCAGGGGGGCTTGGACTGTCATTGACTCTTCCGAGTAATATACTTGCCGTACGTTTTTGCGACTGCGAGTGCAACGCTCACCGGTACCGACATGGATGGAGCGCCTCCTAGCTGACCGCTGAGCATCTGCATTCGTACAGAGAGCAACGCGATCGCGTCTGTAGCTCGTAAGTGGTACAGCTCGCAGCTCATGTATAGGGACAGCGGGAATGTCGCATATTGGACATAACTCTTCATGAAACGCACGTTATAGGGGTGGATTGCACATTGCGAGTGCGAGCAAAGTCCGCCGTTCATCCGCTGGAGTTGCGAGTCGAGCGGTTGGGGTGGGGCACGAACGGGTGCAGGTGGAGTGATTGCCGGTCCACGACTTCGTGCGGCAGAGGCGCTGGCGTTGGGGTGCTGTTGTCGACAGAGGATGCAGGCTTTGTGGGTGGGGTCGAAAGAAGGGCACTGTGGGCCCATGGCTGTCTTAGTCGGCTTGGCGTCTCATAGATGCCGGTATCGTCGTTGCAGGAGGTCATGTTGCGGGAGACCTACAGATGGCGGTGTGTTTTGCGGTGCGCTCGACATGGCGGACGTAGTGT
>NW_025726108.1:87500-90000 GCF_021461395.2 Schistocerca americana
CGGCCCCTCCGGCGGCGGCCCGGTGGTGTCGGCCGCGAAGTCCTCGGCTGCGTCGACGGGCGGCGCAGCGGCCTCGCCCGCGTCAGGCAGCGAGCTCGCTGCTCCACGGCGGGACGCCGGCTCTTCACCCCGACCGATCTCAAGTGCCTCCATGAATTGGCGGACAAGCTGCTTGTGGGCAGCTTGCCGCCGTCGGCACTTGATTGCCTCCAGCGTTCGGTCGGGGAACATCCTGGTAAGTTCTTGATTTACAAAGAAGAACCGGGCGTCCCTCTCCAGGAACAGTTCGGCCTCTGCCTTGGCGAGCGACAGGACTTCTTCCTCCGTCCACCTCGCGCGATGCCTCTCCGTCACGATCTCAGCGTTGGCGGCCGCAGGGTGTTGGCGGCGGCGATGGACCCCGAGACCGTTCTTCGTGGTAAAAGTGCGGTGGCACTCACTGCAAGCAAAGGGAGCTACACAAACTATCGCATTTTCGTTACGGCCGGTTGGCCGGATAGGTGCTGGGGTAGCTGGGGTGGCACCTTCAGCGGAAGGGCCACCATCTCTTGTTTCTTGTCGGCTGCCCCCAACTATAAAGGGATAATGCGAGGGGGGGCTGGTAACCCCCCCAAGCCCCTGGTGCGGTCTTCCACTCTGCAAAAATCAGCGGGCCCACGAGAAGGGGAGAAGACCGCAGGAGAGGAGAGGCTAAGAGGGCTAGGCCCATGTATTGCGCATCACTCTCCCTGTAACTATAACCCAAGGAAGGCACCTCGCAGCAGCAGCACGACTACATCAAGACCGCACTTCGAAAAGCCAAGTCCGGATGCAGCCACACCGCCGCCACTTGGCCACCTTAAGAGAGTCATAGTTACTCCCGTTAAGTTAAGAGAGTCATAGTTACTCCCGCCGTTTACCCGCGCTTGCTTGAATTTCTTCACGTTGACATTCAGAGCACTGGGCAGAAATCACATTGCGTCAACACCCGCTAGGGCCATCGCAATGCTTTGTTTTAATTAGACAGTCGGATTCCCCCAGTCCGTGCCAGTTCTGAGTTGATCGTTGAATGGCGGCCGAAGAGAATCCGCGCACCCGCGCGCCCCCGGAGGAGCACGCTAAGGCGGACGCGGCCTCGCAGCAAGGAAGATCCGTGGGAGGCCAAGGCACGGGACCGAGCTCGGATCCTGCACGCAGGTTGAAGCACCGGGGCACGAACGCCGCGCAGGCGCGCGCATCCTGCACCGCCGGCCAGCACGAGGCCAACCAACGGCGAGAGCAGACCACGCCCGCGCTAAACGCCCGCGCTTACCGGCACCCCTACGGCACTCACCTCGCCCAGGCCCGGCACGTTAGCGCTGACCCACTTCCCGACCAAGCCCGACACGCCCCGATCCTCAGAGCCAATCCTTATCCCGAAGTTACGGATCCAATTTGCCGACTTCCCTTACCTACATTATTCTATCGACTAGAGGCTCTTCACCTTGGAGACCTGCTGCGGATATGGGTACGAACCGGCGCGACACCTCCACGTGGCCCTCTCCCGGATTTTCAAGGTCCGAGGGGAAGATCGGGACACCGCCGCAACTGCGGTGCTCTTCGCGTTCCAAACCCTATCTCCCTGCTAGAGGATTCCAGGGAACTCGAACGCTCATGCAGAAAAGAAAACTCTTCCCCGATCTCCCGACGGCGTCTCCGGGTCCTTTTGGGTTACCCCGACGAGCATCTCTAAAAGAGGGGCCCGACTTGTATCGGTTCCGCTGCCGGGTTCCGGAATAGGAACCGGATTCCCTTTCGCCCAACGGGGGCCAGCACAAAGTGCATCATGCTATGACGGCCCCCATCAACATCGGATTTCTCCTAGGGCTTAGGATCGACTGACTCGTGTGCAACGGCTGTTCACACGAAACCCTTCTCCGCGTCAGCCCTCCAGGGCCTCGCTGGAGTATTTGCTACTACCACCAAGATCTGCACCGACGGCGGCTCCAGGCAGGCTCACGCCCAGACCCTTCTGCGCCCACCGCCGCGACCCTCCTACTCGTCAGGGCTTCGCGGCCGGCCGCAAGGACCGGCCATGACTGCCAGACTGACGGCCGAGTATAGGCACGACGCTTCAGCGCCATCCATTTTCAGGGCTAGTTGCTTCGGCAGGTGAGTTGTTACACACTCCTTAGCGGATTCCGACTTCCATGGCCACCGTCCTGCTGTCTTAAGCAACCAACGCCTTTCATGGTTTCCCATGAGCGTCGATTCGGGCGCCTTAACTCGGCGTTTGGTTCATCCCACAGCGCCAGTTCTGCTTACCAAAAGTGGCCCACTTGGCACTCCGATCCGAGTCGTTTGCTCGCGGCTTCAGCATATCAAGCAAGCCGGAGATCTCACCCATTTAAAGTTTGAGAATAGGTTGAGGTCGTTTCGGCCCCAAGGCCTCTAATCATTCGCTTTACCGGATGAGACTCGTACGAGCACCAGCTATCCTGAGGGAAACTTCGGAGGGAACCAGCTACTAGATGGTTCGATT
>NW_025726108.1:92500-97500 GCF_021461395.2 Schistocerca americana
CAAGAAAGAGCTATCAATCTGTCAATCCTTCCGGTGTCCGGGCCTGGTGAGGTTTCCCGTGTTGAGTCAAATTAAGCCGCAGGCTCCACTCCTGGTGGTGCCCTTCCGTCAATTCCTTTAAGTTTCAGCTTTGCAACCATACTTCCCCCGGAACCCAAAAGCTTTGGTTTCCCGGAGGCTGCCCGCCGAGTCATCGGAGGAACTGCGGCGGATCGCTGGCTGGCATCGTTTATGGTTAGAACTAGGGCGGTATCTGATCGCCTTCGAACCTCTAACTTTCGTTCTTGATTAATGAAAACATACTTGGCAAATGCTTTCGCTTCTGTTCGTCTTGCGACGATCCAAGAATTTCACCTCTAACGTCGCAATACGAATGCCCCCGCCTGTCCCTATTAATCATTACCTCGGGTTCCGAAAACCAACAAAATAGAACCGAGGTCCTATTCCATTATTCCATGCACACAGTATTCAGGCGGGCTTGCCTGCTTTAAGCACTCTAATTTGTTCAAAGTAAACGTGCCGGCCCACCGAGACACTCACTCAAGAGCACCCTGGTAGGATTGCAACGGGGTCCGCCTCGGGACGCACGAGCACGCACGAGGCGCGTCGCACGCCTTCAGCTCGCCCCACCGGCAGGACGTCCCACGATACATGCCAGTTAAACACCGACGGGCGGTGAACCAACAGCGTGGGACACAAATCCAACTACGAGCTTTTTAACCGCAACAACTTTAATATACGCTATTGGAGCTGGAATTACCGCGGCTGCTGGCACCAGACTTGCCCTCCAATAGATACTCGTTAAAGGATTTAAAGTGTACTCATTCCGATTACGGGGCCTCGGATGAGTCCCGTATCGTTATTTTTCGTCACTACCTCCCCGTGCCGGGAGTGGGTAATTTGCGCGCCTGCTGCCTTCCTTGGATGTGGTAGCCGTTTCTCAGGCTCCCTCTCCGGAATCGAACCCTGATTCCCCGTTACCCGTTACAACCATGGTAGGCGCAGAACCTACCATCGACAGTTGATAAGGCAGACATTTGAAAGATGCGTCGCCGGTACGAGGACCGTGCGATCAGCCCAAAGTTATTCAGAGTCACCAAGGCAAACGGACCGGACGAGCCGACCGATTGGTTTTGATCTAATAAAAGCGTCCCTTCCATCTCTGGTCGGGACTCTGTTTGCATGTATTAGCTCTAGAATTACCACAGTTATCCAAGTAACGTGGGTACGATCTAAGGAACCATAACTGATTTAATGAGCCATTCGCGGTTTCACCTTAATGCGGCTTGTACTGAGACATGCATGGCTTAATCTTTGAGACAAGCATATGACTACTGGCAGGATCAACCAGGGAGCTGCGTCAACTAGAGCTGAGCAGCCGGCCGCCCGGGAGTGTGTCCCGGGGGCCCGCGCGAACACGCAAGCGTCCGCTCAATTATTCTGCAAACAGGAGGAGGCTGAGCTCCCCTGCACAATACACCTCGAAACCCTCTCAGGTCCCGGCGGCGCGCAGCGCCGTCCTAAGTACTTGGTCGGGTTCGAGAGAGGCGCAATCGCCCGGAGTTTGGCGAGTAGACGCTTTAGGTGCGACCACCCGTGCTCCCAACTGAGCTTGCCGCTGCCGACAGAGGCCCGGGAGCGTGCTGTCGTGGCATTGCCGGCGGGAGACAACACGCGCCACCTACGGTGGCCGGCAGCTCCAACGCCAGCGCCACAGAAGGACAAAAGCCCCACTTGGGTGCCGAAGCGAACGCGCCAACACGTCCGCACAGCTGCGATACAAACCACCTGCGAGAACCGCAGAGGCGACCGAGCAGCAGACGGCGTCGCGGCGCCGAGCGCCGGGCGGCGGCGCATCCTCAGCGCACACAGTCCTCAATCGGACCAGCACACTGCAGATGTCCACCGCGCTTCGCACCGGGCCCGCGAGGACCTACTTTGGCCGCACGGCGCCGCGTGCAGGGTGCGCCGGCGCGCAGCTGCGCCGCCTGCCGCCTCCGTCGGCCGGCGCGCCTGCCACTGGCCGCCCCCACCAGCCGGCTGTAGCGCGTGCGCCCACGCACCGCGCGGCCAGCACGCCGGGAGGCCCCCCCTCACCGGCCGGGGACGGTCCCACCCAGCCACCGCCGCGTATCGCTTCACACCCACATGCCATTCACGTTCGTGGGCATGGTGGGTATCGCTGAAACAACCGGTTGGTAGCTCAACCGATCGTCGCCATCACTGATTCACCTCTAGCGAGAACAACCGCACCACAACGGTTTACCAGTTGT
This sequence comes from Schistocerca americana, assembly GCF_021461395.2. Lineage (NCBI taxonomy): Eukaryota > Metazoa > Arthropoda > Insecta > Orthoptera > Acrididae > Schistocerca > Schistocerca americana. The sequence goes on from NW_025726108.1 coordinate 94,774, forward strand.
TCATTTGCGTAACGTCACCAGCAAACGTAGACGTCCATCGCCATTTGCAAATTCAACGATTGTTGCATGCCTGTGTCAGGTGTCACGACACACTATGTCTGCCCACATACACGCAACAACATGTGCACGCTTCGCGAACACGTGGAAGGTGGCCCCCGTACGTATGCGATGTCCATTGCGCGAACGACTGTCAACCGGCCTCTGTCGCATGTCGCAGATGTGGAACGCAGTGCACCATGCTATCACGGTGAGTGAGAAGAGACGACTACGTCTGACAACACGCGCCACTACATCAACAGACGGCTCATGCTGATCGCCATCCACGGCATACCATACTGCAATCCAGCTCTTATAGGGAGACGACACGTAGCTGAGTGCACAATATTTGGACCGTATGGTTCGCCGTTGTTGGCGCAGTCGTGGTACGGTCACACATGTACCACGATGTATCATTCAGTACATGAGGACCAATGTGCAGTACAGTGTGTGATTTGGACGTACAACATCAGCGGACAGTTGACACAAGCCGTACCACAACGTAGGCTGTGCTTCGCCATGCGAATGCCAATGAACAACTGCGAAGGGCATTGAGCATGTACGTCCTGCTGCCATCCGCATTACAGTGTATAGCTGCAAGGTGTTTAACATGAAGCGATACTCTGGGGACCGGGCAGTGCGGGTAGCAAACTATATTGCGGGGGTTGCAGTTAGGCAACACTACACTAATTTAACGCGTCGTATGACAATTACAGAGCAGGTTAAGGCCCAACGTGTGTTGGGTTAAGGCCCAACGTGTGTTGGGTTAAGGCCCAACGTGTGTTGGGTTAAGGCCCAACGTGTGTTGGGTTAAGGCCCAACGTGTGTTGGGTTAAGGCCCAACGTGTGTTGGGTTAAGGCCCAACGTGTGTTGGGTTAAGGCCCAACGTGTGTTGGGTTAAGGCCCAACGTGTGTTGGGTTAAGGCCCAACGTGTGTTGGGTTAAGGCCCAACGTGTGTTGGGTTAAGGCCCAACGTGTGTTGGGTTAAGGCCCAACGTGTGTTGGGTTAAGGCCCAACGTGTGTTGGGTTAAGGCCCAACGTGTGTTGGGTTAAGGCCCAACGTGTGTTGGGTTAAGGCCCAACGTGTGTTGGGTTAAGGCCCAACGTGTGTTGGGTTAAGGCCCAACGTGTGTTGGGTTAAGGCCCAACGTGTGTTGGGTTAAGGCCCAACGTGTGTTGGGTTAAGGCCCAACGTGTGTTGGGTTAAGGCCCAACGTGTGTTGGGTTAAGGCCCAACGTGTGTTGGGTTAAGGCCCAACGTGTGTTGGGTTAAGGCCCAACGCGTGTTGGGTTAAGGCGCAACGCGGGTTAGGTTAAGGCGCAACGCGGGTTAGGTTAAGGCGCAACGCGGGTTAGGTTAAGGCGCAACGCGGGTTAGGTTAAGGCGCAACGCGGGTTAGGTTAAGGCGCAACGCGGGTTAGGTTAAGGCGCAACGCGGGTTAGGTTAAGGCGCAACGCGGGTTACGTTAAGGCGCAACGCGGGTTACGTTAAGGCGCAACGCGGGTTACGTTAAGGCGCAACGCGGGTTACGTTAAGGCGCAATATAGGTTAGGTTAAGGCGCAATATAGGTTAGGTTAAGGCGCAATATAGGTTAGGTTAAGGCGCAATACGGGTTAGGTTAAGGCGCAATACGGGTTAGGTTAAGGCGCAATACGGGTTAGGTTAAGGCGCAATACGGGTTAGGTTAAGGCACAATACGGGTTAGGTTAAGGCACAATACGGGTTAGGTTAAGGCACAATACGGGTTAGGTTAAGGCACAATACGGGTTAGGTTAAGGCACAATACGGGTTAGGTTAAGGCACAATACGGGTTAGGTTAAGGCACAATACGGGTTAGGTTAAGGCACAATACGGGTTAGGTTAAGGCACAATACGGGTTAGGTTAAGGCACAATACGGGTTAGGTTAAGGCACAATACGGGTTAGGTTAAGGCACAATACGGGTTAGGTTAAGGTACAATACGGGTTAGGTTAAGGTACAATACGGGTTAGGTTAAGGTACAATACGGGTTAGGTTAAGGTACAATACGGGTTAGGTTAAGGTACAATACGGGTTAGGTTAAGGTACAATACGGGTTAGGTTAAGGTACAATACGGGTTAGGTTAAGGTACAATACGGGTTAGGTTAAGGTACAATACGGGTTAGGTTAAGGTACACATTGTTGTAAGGAAAGGTGTTTTGGGGGGGGGGGGGGGGGCCGGTTTGTTGATTGTGATTATCGTAAGTAAATGACTGCGGCATCATCTGATTTGCCACGTCAGGGTGCACCTTTGGCTCATAACAGGCGGCGCTCTGATTCCATGCTTGTGGCAGACCTGTGTCTTTCATTCCTGCCATTGTTTGTGTGGTGTGACAGGAGGCAGTATTGTGATGTTGGGTGCACCCCTGTGTAGGACATGTGTGGGTGTTGGTGGCTTAGCTGAGCAATGGTGGTTGTCGGAAGGGTGAGATATTCTGTTTTGTGAGTGGACCTCCCGGTCTGGTTATGATAGTGTGGATTGTCTAATGTGGCAGAGAGGATGCACTGGGTGTTGTTCCATGCTGGTGCTTACATATTGTCTGTGTGCCTGTTACAGGCAGAGAGTAGTGCGTGATAAGAGTGTCTGGCTGACGTGTGATTGTGAGCAGAGTCTTTCAGCATGTATACGGACAGTTGTATACATTATCTGTATTCTGATGGCTCTA
>NW_025726108.1:105000-110000 GCF_021461395.2 Schistocerca americana
TTTCGCTTCTGTTCGTCTTGCGACGATCCAAGAATTTCACCTCTAACGTCGCAATACGAATGCCCCCGCCTGTCCCTATTAATCATTACCTCGGGTTCCGAAAACCAACAAAATAGAACCGAGGTCCTATTCCATTATTCCATGCACACAGTATTCAGGCGGGCTTGCCTGCTTTAAGCACTCTAATTTGTTCAAAGTAAACGTGCCGGCCCACCGAGACACTCACTCAAGAGCACCCTGGTAGGATTGCAACGGGGTCCGCCTCGGGACGCACGAGCACGCACGAGGCGCGTCGCACGCCTTCAGCTCGCCCCACCGGCAGGACGTCCCACGATACATGCCAGTTAAACACCGACGGGCGGTGAACCAACAGCGTGGGACACAAATCCAACTACGAGCTTTTTAACCGCAACAACTTTAATATACGCTATTGGAGCTGGAATTACCGCGGCTGCTGGCACCAGACTTGCCCTCCAATAGATACTCGTTAAAGGATTTAAAGTGTACTCATTCCGATTACGGGGCCTCGGATGAGTCCCGTATCGTTATTTTTCGTCACTACCTCCCCGTGCCGGGAGTGGGTAATTTGCGCGCCTGCTGCCTTCCTTGGATGTGGTAGCCGTTTCTCAGGCTCCCTCTCCGGAATCGAACCCTGATTCCCCGTTACCCGTTACAACCATGACAGTTGATAAGGCAGACATTTGAAAGATGCGTCGCCGGTACGAGGACCGTGCGATCAGCCCAAAGTTATTCAGAGTCACCAAGGCAAACGGACCGGACGAGCCGACCGATTGGTTTTGATCTAATAAAAGCGTCCCTTCCATCTCTGGTCGGGACTCTGTTTGCATGTATTAGCTCTAGAATTACCACAGTTATCCAAGTAACGTGGGTACGATCTAAGGAACCATAACTGATTTAATGAGCCATTCGCGGTTTCACCTTAATGCGGCTTGTACTGAGACATGCATGGCTTAATCTTTGAGACAAGCATATGACTACTGGCAGGATCAACCAGGGAGCTGCGTCAACTAGAGCTGAGCAGCCGGCCGCCCGGGAGTGTGTCCCGGGGGCCCGCGCGAACACGCAAGCGTCCGCTCAATTATTCTGCAAACAGGAGGAGGCTGAGCTCCCCTGCACAATACACCTCGAAACCCTCTCAGGTCCCGGCGGCGCGCAGCGCCGTCCTAAGTACTTGGTCGGGTTCGAGAGAGGCGCAATCGCCCGGAGTTTGGCGAGTAGACGCTTTAGGTGCGACCACCCGTGCTCCCAACTGAGCTTGCCGCTGCCGACAGAGGCCCGGGAGCGTGCTGTCGTGGCATTGCCGGCGGGAGACAACACGCGCCACCTACGGTGGCCGGCAGCTCCAACGCCAGCGCCACAGAAGGACAAAAGCCCCACTTGGGTGCCGAAGCGAACGCGCCAACACGTCCGCACAGCTGCGATACAAACCACCTGCGAGAACCGCAGAGGCGACCGAGCAGCAGACGGCGTCGCGGCGCCGAGCGCCGGGCGGCGGCGCATCCTCAGCGCACACAGTCCTCAATCGGACCAGCACACTGCAGATGTCCACCGCGCTTCGCACCGGGCCCGCGAGGACCTACTTTGGCCGCACGGCGCCGCGTGCAGGGTGCGCCGGCGCGCAGCTGCGCCGCCTGCCGCCTCCGTCGGCCGGCGCGCCTGCCACTGGCCGCCCCCACCAGCCGGCTGTAGCGCGTGCGCCCACGCACCGCGCGGCCAGCACGCCGGGAGGCCCCCCCTCACCGGCCGGGGACGGTCCCACCCAGCCACCGCCGCGTATCGCTTCACACCCACATGCCATTCACGTTCGTGGGCATGGTGGGTATCGCTGAAACAACCGGTTGGTAGCTCAACCGATCGTCGCCATCACTGATTCACCTCTAGCGAGAACAACCGCACCACAACGGTTTACCAGTTGTTCATTTGCGTAACGTCACCAGCAAACGTAGACGTCCATCGCCATTTGCAAATTCAACGATTGTTGCATGCCTGTGTCAGGTGTCACGACACACTATGTCTGCCCACATACACGCAACAACATGTGCACGCTTCGCGAACACGTGGAAGGTGGCCCCCGTACGTATGCGATGTCCATTGCGCGAACGACTGTCAACCGGCCTCTGTCGCATGTCGCAGATGTGGAACGCAGTGCACCATGCTATCACGGTGAGTGAGAAGAGACGACTACGTCTGACAACACGCGCCACTACATCAACAGACGGCTCATGCTGATCGCCATCCACGGCATACCATACTGCAATCCAGCTCTTATAGGGAGACGACACGTAGCTGAGTGCACAATATTTGGACCGTATGGTTCGCCGTTGTTGGCGCAGTCGTGGTACGGTCACACATGTACCACGATGTATCATTCAGTACATGAGGACCAATGTGCAGTACAGTGTGTGATTTGGACGTACAACATCAGCGGACAGTTGACACAAGCCGTACCACAACGTAGGCTGTGCTTCGCCATGCGAATGCCAATGAACAACTGCGAAGGGCATTGAGCATGTACGTCCTGCTGCCATCCGCATTACAGTGTATAGCTGCAAGGTGTTTAACATGAAGCGATACTCTGGGGACCGGGCAGTGCGGGTAGCAAACTATATTGCGGGGGTTGCAGTTAGGCAACACTACACTAATTTAACGCGTCGTATGACAATTACAGAGCAGGTTAAGGCCCAACGTGTGTTGGGTTAAGGCCCAACGTGTGTTGGGTTAAGGCCCAACGTGTGTTGGGTTAAGGCCCAACGTGTGTTGGGTTAAGGCCCAACGTGTGTTGGGTTAAGGCCCAACGTGTGTTGGGTTAAGGCCCAACGTGTGTTGGGTTAAGGCCCAACGTGTGTTGGGTTAAGGCCCAACGTGTGTTGGGTTAAGGCCCAACGTGTGTTGGGTTAAGGCCCAACGTGTGTTGGGTTAAGGCCCAACGTGTGTTGGGTTAAGGCCCAACGTGTGTTGGGTTAAGGCCCAACGTGTGTTGGGTTAAGGCCCAACGTGTGTTGGGTTAAGGCCCAACGTGTGTTGGGTTAAGGCCCAACGTGTGTTGGGTTAAGGCCCAACGTGTGTTGGGTTAAGGCCCAACGTGTGTTGGGTTAAGGCCCAACGTGTGTTGGGTTAAGGCCCAACGTGTGTTGGGTTAAGGCCCAACGTGTGTTGGGTTAAGGCCCAACGTGTGTTGGGTTAAGGCCCAACGTGTGTTGGGTTAAGGCCCAACGTGTGTTGGGTTAAGGCCCAACGTGTGTTGGGTTAAGGCCCAACGTGTGTTGGGTTAAGGCCCAACGTGTGTTGGGTTAAGGCCCAACGTGGGTTAGGTTAAGGCGCAACGTGGGTTAGGTTAAGGCGCAACGCGGGTTAGGTTAAGGCGCAACGCGGGTTAGGTTAAGGCGCAACGCGGGTTAGGTTAAGGCGCAACGCGGGTTAGGTTAAGGCGCAACGCGGGTTAGGTTAAGGCGCAACGCGGGTTAGGTTAAGGCGCAACGCGGGTTACGTTAAGGCGCAACGCGGGTTACGTTAAGGCGCAACGCGGGTTACGTTAAGGCGCAACGCGGGTTACGTTAAGGCGCAATATAGGTTAGGTTAAGGCGCAATATAGGTTAGGTTAAGGCGCAATATAGGTTAGGTTAAGGCGCAATACGGGTTAGGTTAAGGCGCAATACGGGTTAGGTTAAGGCGCAATACGGGTTAGGTTAAGGCGCAATACGGGTTAGGTTAAGGCACAATACGGGTTAGGTTAAGGCACAATACGGGTTAGGTTAAGGCACAATACGGGTTAGGTTAAGGCACAATACGGGTTAGGTTAAGGCACAATACGGGTTAGGTTAAGGCACAATACGGGTTAGGTTAAGGCACAATACGGGTTAGGTTAAGGCACAATACGGGTTAGGTTAAGGCACAATACGGGTTAGGTTAAGGCACAATACGGGTTAGGTTAAGGCACAATACGGGTTAGGTTAAGGCACAATACGGGTTAGGTTAAGGCACAATACGGGTTAGGTTAAGGCACAATACGGGTTAGGTTAAGGTACAATACGGGTTAGGTTAAGGTACAATACGGGTTAGGTTAAGGTACAATACGGGTTAGGTTAAGGTACAATACGGGTTAGGTTAAGGTACAATACGGGTTAGGTTAAGGTACAATACGGGTTAGGTTAAGGTACAATACGGGTTAGGTTAAGGTACAATACGGGTTAGGTTAAGGTACAATACGGGTTAGGTTAAGGTACAATACGGGTTAGGTTAAGGTACACATTGTTGTAAGGAAAGGTGTTTTGGGGGGGGGGGGGGGGGCCGGTTTGTTGATTGTGATTATCGTAAGTAAATGACTGCGGCATCATCTGATTTGCCACGTCAGGGTGCACCTTTGGCTCATAACAGGCGGCGCTCTGATTCCATGCTTGTGGCAGACCTGTGTCTTTCATTCCTGCCATTGTTTGTGTGGTGTGACAGGAGGCAGTATTGTGATGTTGGGTGCACCCCTGTGTAGGACATGTGTGGGTGTTGGTGGCTTAGCTGAGCAATGGTGGTTGTCGGAAGGGTGAGATATTCTGTTTTGTGAGTGGACCTCCCGGTCTGGTTATGATAGTGTGGATTGTCTAATGTGGCAGAGAGGATGCACTGGGTGTTGTTCCATGCTGGTGCTTACATATTGTCTGTGTGCCTGTTACAGGCAGAGAGTAGTGCGTGATAAGAGTGTCTGGCTGACGTGTGATTGTGAGCAGAGTCTTTCAGCATGTATACGGACAGTTGTATACATTATCTGTATTCTGATGGCTCTATCTATTACTAATCAGCGCCGTGTATACGTTTAATCCGGTTCCAGTCGAAACTATTGTATCTCTGTACATTAGTGACACGGCGAGCCCGCTATGTAGTTACTCGTCTCGGCAGCTTCCACCGGTGTATCGCAAATGATTATAAGGAATCAGTCTAGTCGTCAATACCGATAGTGTGACGTCACATGTCTGGGGTGGGGGACGCTG
>NW_025726108.1:115000-117500 GCF_021461395.2 Schistocerca americana
AAGCAGACGCTCGGGGAGGGCGCGGGCCAGGAGGAAGAGGTTCAAGAGTTTCACCAGGACTTCATGCGGCAGGCGCCGCAGCTCCGCTGGAGTCAGGCCGTCCGGCCCGGCTGCCGATCCCCTGGGCGGCAAGGCAGCAGCGACCTCCTCCCGTGTGACCGGCCCCCATAGGCACTCAGGAGCGACAGGCTCCGAGTGCGGGAGAAGGCGGTCACGGATGAAGCCGGCGGTGGAGATCGGCTTCTTCGTGAAGAGGTCCGCCCAGAAGTCCAGCAGACCGGGGATGTCGGGTGGCGGCTGCAGCAGGGTGCCGTCCAGCAAGCCGCGCACGCAACGCGCACGCGACCTACGGAAGGCGTCCTGTGTCCGCGCGTATTCCCAGCGGCGCCGCTTGCGCTTCTGCAGCGGCGGGGCGGCAGGCGGCCGCTTGGATGGTTGGCGCGGCCGCTGTGTCCTGGTGATCGACCTCTCCCCCCTGGACCCGACCGACGCAAGGGCATCCGGGAGCATGCCCAGGATGACATCGGGCGGCGTGCCCCGCCCCAGACCAATGACTCGATCCAGGGCAGAGAAACGCTGGGCGGAAGCAGGTAGCCCCGCCAGATGCTCCCAGATGGCGGCGTCAGTCGGCCCCTCCGGCGGCGGCCCGGTGGTGTCGGCCGCGAAGTCCTCGGCTGCGTCGACGGGCGGCGCAGCGGCCTCGCCCGCGTCAGGCAGCGAGCTCGCTGCTCCACGGCGGGACGCCGGCTCTTCACCCCGACCGATCTCAAGTGCCTCCATGAATTGGCGGACAAGCTGCTTGTGGGCAGCTTGCCGCCGTCGGCACTTGATTGCCTCCAGCGTTCGGTCGGGGAACATCCTGGTAAGTTCTTGATTTACAAAGAAGAACCGGGCGTCCCTCTCCAGGAACAGTTCGGCCTCTGCCTTGGCGAGCGACAGGACTTCTTCCTCCGTCCACCTCGCGCGATGCCTCTCCGTCACGATCTCAGCGTTGGCGGCCGCAGGGTGTTGGCGGCGGCGATGGACCCCGAGACCGTTCTTCGTGGTAAAAGTGCGGTGGCACTCACTGCAAGCAAAGGGAGCTACACAAACTATCGCATTTTCGTTACGGCCGGTTGGCCGGATAGGTGCTGGGGTAGCTGGGGTGGCACCTTCAGCGGAAGGGCCACCATCTCTTGTTTCTTGTCGGCTGCCCCCAACTATAAAGGGATAATGCGAGGGGGGGCTGGTAACCCCCCCAAGCCCCTGGTGCGGTCTTCCACTCTGCAAAAATCAGCGGGCCCACGAGAAGGGGAGAAGACCGCAGGAGAGGAGAGGCTAAGAGGGCTAGGCCCATGTATTGCGCATCACTCTCCCTGTAACTATAACCCAAGGAAGGCACCTCGCAGCAGCAGCACGACTACATCAAGACCGCACTTCGAAAAGCCAAGTCCGGATGCAGCCACACCGCCGCCACTTGGCCACCTTAAGAGAGTCATAGTTACTCCCGTTAAGTTAAGAGAGTCATAGTTACTCCCGCCGTTTACCCGCGCTTGCTTGAATTTCTTCACGTTGACATTCAGAGCACTGGGCAGAAATCACATTGCGTCAACACCCGCTAGGGCCATCGCAATGCTTTGTTTTAATTAGACAGTCGGATTCCCCCAGTCCGTGCCAGTTCTGAGTTGATCGTTGAATGGCGGCCGAAGAGAATCCGCGCACCCGCGCGCCCCCGGAGGAGCACGCTAAGGCGGACGCGGCCTCGCAGCAAGGAAGATCCGTGGGAGGCCAAGGCACGGGACCGAGCTCGGATCCTGCACGCAGGTTGAAGCACCGGGGCACGAACGCCGCGCAGGCGCGCGCATCCTGCACCGCCGGCCAGCACGAGGCCAACCAACGGCGAGAGCAGACCACGCCCGCGCTAAACGCCCGCGCTTACCGGCACCCCTACGGCACTCACCTCGCCCAGGCCCGGCACGTTAGCGCTGACCCACTTCCCGACCAAGCCCGACACGCCCCGATCCTCAGAGCCAATCCTTATCCCGAAGTTACGGATCCAATTTGCCGACTTCCCTTACCTACATTATTCTATCGACTAGAGGCTCTTCACCTTGGAGACCTGCTGCGGATATGGGTACGAACCGGCGCGACACCTCCACGTGGCCCTCTCCCGGATTTTCAAGGTCCGAGGGGAAGATCGGGACACCGCCGCAACTGCGGTGCTCTTCGCGTTCCAAACCCTATCTCCCTGCTAGAGGATTCCAGGGAACTCGAACGCTCATGCAGAAAAGAAAACTCTTCCCCGATCTCCCGACGGCGTCTCCGGGTCCTTTTGGGTTACCCCGACGAGCATCTCTAAAAGAGGGGCCCGACTTGTATCGGTTCCGCTGCCGGGTTCCGGAATAGGAACCGGATTCCCTTTCGCCCAACGGGGGCCAGCACAAAGTGCATCATGCTATGACGGCCCCCATCAACATCGGATTTCTCCTAGGGCTTAGGATCGACTGACTCGTGTGCAACG
>NW_025726108.1:122500-125000 GCF_021461395.2 Schistocerca americana
CCTCAATCGGACCAGCACACTGCAGATGTCCACCGCGCTTCGCACCGGGCCCGCGAGGACCTACTTTGGCCGCACGGCGCCGCGTGCAGGGTGCGCCGGCGCGCAGCTGCGCCGCCTGCCGCCTCCGTCGGCCGGCGCGCCTGCCACTGGCCGCCCCCACCAGCCGGCTGTAGCGCGTGCGCCCACGCACCGCGCGGCCAGCACGCCGGGAGGCCCCCCCTCACCGGCCGGGGACGGTCCCACCCAGCCACCGCCGCGTATCGCTTCACACCCACATGCCATTCACGTTCGTGGGCATGGTGGGTATCGCTGAAACAACCGGTTGGTAGCTCAACCGATCGTCGCCATCACTGATTCACCTCTAGCGAGAACAACCGCACCACAACGGTTTACCAGTTGTTCATTTGCGTAACGTCACCAGCAAACGTAGACGTCCATCGCCATTTGCAAATTCAACGATTGTTGCATGCCTGTGTCAGGTGTCACGACACACTATGTCTGCCCACATACACGCAACAACATGTGCACGCTTCGCGAACACGTGGAAGGTGGCCCCCGTACGTATGCGATGTCCATTGCGCGAACGACTGTCAACCGGCCTCTGTCGCATGTCGCAGATGTGGAACGCAGTGCACCATGCTATCACGGTGAGTGAGAAGAGACGACTACGTCTGACAACACGCGCCACTACATCAACAGACGGCTCATGCTGATCGCCATCCACGGCATACCATACTGCAATCCAGCTCTTATAGGGAGACGACACGTAGCTGAGTGCACAATATTTGGACCGTATGGTTCGCCGTTGTTGGCGCAGTCGTGGTACGGTCACACATGTACCACGATGTATCATTCAGTACATGAGGACCAATGTGCAGTACAGTGTGTGATTTGGACGTACAACATCAGCGGACAGTTGACACAAGCCGTACCACAACGTAGGCTGTGCTTCGCCATGCGAATGCCAATGAACAACTGCGAAGGGCATTGAGCATGTACGTCCTGCTGCCATCCGCATTACAGTGTATAGCTGCAAGGTGTTTAACATGAAGCGATACTCTGGGGACCGGGCAGTGCGGGTAGCAAACTATATTGCGGGGGTTGCAGTTAGGCAACACTACACTAATTTAACGCGTCGTATGACAATTACAGAGCAGGTTAAGGCCCAACGTGTGTTGGGTTAAGGCCCAACGTGTGTTGGGTTAAGGCCCAACGTGTGTTGGGTTAAGGCCCAACGTGTGTTGGGTTAAGGCCCAACGTGTGTTGGGTTAAGGCCCAACGTGTGTTGGGTTAAGGCCCAACGTGTGTTGGGTTAAGGCCCAACGTGTGTTGGGTTAAGGCCCAACGTGTGTTGGGTTAAGGCCCAACGTGTGTTGGGTTAAGGCCCAACGTGTGTTGGGTTAAGGCCCAACGTGTGTTGGGTTAAGGCCCAACGTGTGTTGGGTTAAGGCCCAACGTGTGTTGGGTTAAGGCCCAACGTGTGTTGGGTTAAGGCCCAACGTGTGTTGGGTTAAGGCCCAACGTGTGTTGGGTTAAGGCCCAACGGGTGTTGGGTTAAGGCCCAACGCGGGTTGGGTTAAGGCGCAACGCGGGTTGGGTTAAGGCGCAACGCGGGTTAGGTTAAGGCGCAACGCGGGTTAGGTTAAGGCGCAACGCGGGTTAGGTTAAGGCGCAACGCGGGTTAGGTTAAGGCGCAACGCGGGTTAGGTTAAGGCGCAACGCGGGTTAGGTTAAGGCGCAACGCGGGTTACGTTAAGGCGCAACGCGGGTTACGTTAAGGCGCAACGCGGGTTACGTTAAGGCGCAACGCGGGTTACGTTAAGGCGCAATATAGGTTAGGTTAAGGCGCAATATAGGTTAGGTTAAGGCGCAATATAGGTTAGGTTAAGGCGCAATACGGGTTAGGTTAAGGCGCAATACGGGTTAGGTTAAGGCGCAATACGGGTTAGGTTAAGGCGCAATACGGGTTAGGTTAAGGCGCAATACGGGTTAGGTTAAGGCACAATACGGGTTAGGTTAAGGCACAATACGGGTTAGGTTAAGGCACAATACGGGTTAGGTTAAGGCACAATACGGGTTAGGTTAAGGCACAATACGGGTTAGGTTAAGGCACAATACGGGTTAGGTTAAGGCACAATACGGGTTAGGTTAAGGCACAATACGGGTTAGGTTAAGGCACAATACGGGTTAGGTTAAGGCACAATACGGGTTAGGTTAAGGCACAATACGGGTTAGGTTAAGGCACAATACGGGTTAGGTTAAGGCACAATACGGGTTAGGTTAAGGTACAATACGGGTTAGGTTAAGGTACAATACGGGTTAGGTTAAGGTACAATACGGGTTAGGTTAAGGTACAATACGGGTTAGGTTAAGGTACAATACGGGTTAGGTTAAGGTACAATACGGGTTAGGTTAAGGTACAATACGGGTTAGGTTAAGGTACAATACGGGTTAGGTTAAGGTACACATTGTTGTAAGGAAAGGTGTTTTGGGGGGGGGG
>NW_025726108.1:132500-137500 GCF_021461395.2 Schistocerca americana
GGAATTAACCAGACAAATCGCTCCACCAACTAAGAACGGCCATGCACCACCACCCACCGAATCAAGAAAGAGCTATCAATCTGTCAATCCTTCCGGTGTCCGGGCCTGGTGAGGTTTCCCGTGTTGAGTCAAATTAAGCCGCAGGCTCCACTCCTGGTGGTGCCCTTCCGTCAATTCCTTTAAGTTTCAGCTTTGCAACCATACTTCCCCCGGAACCCAAAAGCTTTGGTTTCCCGGAGGCTGCCCGCCGAGTCATCGGAGGAACTGCGGCGGATCGCTGGCTGGCATCGTTTATGGTTAGAACTAGGGCGGTATCTGATCGCCTTCGAACCTCTAACTTTCGTTCTTGATTAATGAAAACATACTTGGCAAATGCTTTCGCTTCTGTTCGTCTTGCGACGATCCAAGAATTTCACCTCTAACGTCGCAATACGAATGCCCCCGCCTGTCCCTATTAATCATTACCTCGGGTTCCGAAAACCAACAAAATAGAACCGAGGTCCTATTCCATTATTCCATGCACACAGTATTCAGGCGGGCTTGCCTGCTTTAAGCACTCTAATTTGTTCAAAGTAAACGTGCCGGCCCACCGAGACACTCACTCAAGAGCACCCTGGTAGGATTGCAACGGGGTCCGCCTCGGGACGCACGAGCACGCACGAGGCGCGTCGCACGCCTTCAGCTCGCCCCACCGGCAGGACGTCCCACGATACATGCCAGTTAAACACCGACGGGCGGTGAACCAACAGCGTGGGACACAAATCCAACTACGAGCTTTTTAACCGCAACAACTTTAATATACGCTATTGGAGCTGGAATTACCGCGGCTGCTGGCACCAGACTTGCCCTCCAATAGATACTCGTTAAAGGATTTAAAGTGTACTCATTCCGATTACGGGGCCTCGGATGAGTCCCGTATCGTTATTTTTCGTCACTACCTCCCCGTGCCGGGAGTGGGTAATTTGCGCGCCTGCTGCCTTCCTTGGATGTGGTAGCCGTTTCTCAGGCTCCCTCTCCGGAATCGAACCCTGATTCCCCGTTACCCGTTACAACCATGGTAGGCGCAGAACCTACCATCGACAGTTGATAAGGCAGACATTTGAAAGATGCGTCGCCGGTACGAGGACCGTGCGATCAGCCCAAAGTTATTCAGAGTCACCAAGGCAAACGGACCGGACGAGCCGACCGATTGGTTTTGATCTAATAAAAGCGTCCCTTCCATCTCTGGTCGGGACTCTGTTTGCATGTATTAGCTCTAGAATTACCACAGTTATCCAAGTAACGTGGGTACGATCTAAGGAACCATAACTGATTTAATGAGCCATTCGCGGTTTCACCTTAATGCGGCTTGTACTGAGACATGCATGGCTTAATCTTTGAGACAAGCATATGACTACTGGCAGGATCAACCAGGGAGCTGCGTCAACTAGAGCTGAGCAGCCGGCCGCCCGGGAGTGTGTCCCGGGGGCCTCGCGCGAACACGCAAGCGTCCGCTCAATTATTCTGCAAACAGGAGGAGGCTGAGCTCCCCTGCACAATACACCTCGAAACCCTCTCAGGTCCCGGCGGCGCGCAGCGCCGTCCTAAGTACTTGGTCGGGTTCGAGAGAGGCGCAATCGCCCGGAGTTTGGCGAGTAGACGCTTTAGGTGCGACCACCCGTGCTCCCAACTGAGCTTGCCGCTGCCGACAGAGGCCCGGGAGCGTGCTGTCGTGGCATTGCCGGCGGGAGACAACACGCGCCACCTACGGTGGCCGGCAGCTCCAACGCCAGCGCCACAGAAGGACAAAAGCCCCACTTGGGTGCCGAAGCGAACGCGCCAACACGTCCGCACAGCTGCGATACAAACCACCTGCGAGAACCGCAGAGGCGACCGAGCAGCAGACGGCGTCGCGGCGCCGAGCGCCGGGCGGCGGCGCATCCTCAGCGCACACAGTCCTCAATCGGACCAGCACACTGCAGATGTCCACCGCGCTTCGCACCGGGCCCGCGAGGACCTACTTTGGCCGCACGGCGCCGCGTGCAGGGTGCGCCGGCGCGCAGCTGCGCCGCCTGCCGCCTCCGTCGGCCGGCGCGCCTGCCACTGGCCGCCCCCACCAGCCGGCTGTAGCGCGTGCGCCCACGCACCGCGCGGCCAGCACGCCGGGAGGCCCCCCCTCACCGGCCGGGGACGGTCCCACCCAGCCACCGCCGCGTATCGCTTCACACCCACATGCCATTCACGTTCGTGGGCATGGTGGGTATCGCTGAAACAACCGGTTGGTAGCTCAACCGATCGTCGCCATCACTGATTCACCTCTAGCGAGAACAACCGCACCACAAACGGTTTACCAGTTGTTCATTTGCGTAACGTCACCAGCAAACGTAGACGTCCATCGCCATTTGCAAATTCAACGATTGTTGCATGCCTGTGTCAGGTGTCACGACACACTATGTCTGCCCACATACACGCAACAACATGTGCACGCTTCGCGAACACGTGGAAGGTGGCCCCCGTACGTATGCGATGTCCATTGCGCGAACGACTGTCAACCGGCCTCTGTCGCATGTCGCAGATGTGGAACGCAGTGCACCATGCTATCACGGTGAGTGAGAAGAGACGACTACGTCTGACAACACGCGCCACTACATCAACAGACGGCTCATGCTGATCGCCATCCACGGCATACCATACTGCAATCCAGCTCTTATAGGGAGACGACACGTAGCTGAGTGCACAATATTTGGACCGTATGGTTCGCCGTTGTTGGCGCAGTCGTGGTACGGTCACACATGTACCACGATGTATCATTCAGTACATGAGGACCAATGTGCAGTAAGCTGTGTGATTTGGACGTACAACATCAGCGGACAGTTGACACAAGCCGTACCACAACGTAGGCTGTGCTTCGCCATGCGAATGCCAATGAACAACTGCGAAGGGCATTGAGCATGTACGTCCTGCTGCCATCGCATTACAGTGTATAGCTGCAAGGTGTTTAACATGAAGCGATACTCTGGGGGACCGGGCAGTGCGGGTAGCAAACTATATTGCGGGGGTTGCAGTTAGGCAACACTACACTAATTTAACGCGTCGTATGACAATTACAGAGCAGGTTAAGGCCCAACGTGTGTTGGGTTAAGGCCAAGGTTGAAGGCCAACGTGTGTTAGGGATGTAAGGCCCCAACGTGTGTTGGGTTAAGGCCCAACGTGTGTTGGGTTAAGGCCCAACGTGTGGTTAGGCCGTGTTGAAGGCCCAACGTGTGTTGGGTTAAGGCCCAACGTGTGTTGGGTTAAGGCCCAACGTGTGTTGGGTTAAGGCCCAACGTGTGTTGGGTTAAGGCCCAACGTGTGTTGGGTTAGGCCCAACGTGTGTTGGGTTAAGGCCCAACGTGTGTTGGGTTAAGGCCCAACGTGTGTTGGGTTAAGGCCCAACGTGTGTTGGGTTAAGGCCCAACGTGTGTTGGGTTAAGGCCCAACGTGTGTTGGGTTAAGGCCCAACGTGTGTTGGGTTAAGGCCCCACGTGTGTTGGGTTAAGGCCCAACGTGTGTTGGGTTAAGGCCCAACGTGTGTTGGGTTAAGGCCCAACGTGTGTTGGGTTAAGGCCCAACGTGTGTTGGGTTAAGGCCCAACGGTGTTAGGGTTAAGGCCGCAACGTGGGTTAGGTTAAGGCCGGTAAGCCGGGTTAGGTTAAGGCGCAACGGGGTTAGGTTAAGGCGCAACGGGCGTTAGGTTAAGGCGCAACGCGGGTTAGGTTAAGGCGCAACGCGGTTAGGTTAAGGCGCAACGCGGGGTTACGGTTAAGGCGCAACGCGGGTTACGGTTAAGGCGCAACGCGGGTTACGTTAAGGCGCAACGCGGGTTACGTTAAGGCGCAACGCGGGTTACGTTAAGGCGCAATATAGGGCTTAGGTTAAGGCGCAATATAGGTTAGTTAAGGCGCAATACAGGTTAGGTTAAGGCGCAATACGGGTTAGGTTAAGGCGCAATACGGGTTAGGTTAAGGCGCAATACGGGTTAGGTTAAGGCGCAATACGGGTTAGGTTAAGGCACAATAGGGTTAGGTTAAGGCACAATACGGGTTAGGTTAAGGCACAATACGGGTTAGGTTAAGGCACAATACGGGTTAGGTTAAGGCACAATACGGGTTAGGTTAAGGCACAATACGGGTTAGGTTAAGGCACAATACGGGTTAGGTTAAGGCCAATACGGGTTAGGTTAAGGCACAATACGGGTTAGGTTAAGGCACAATACGGGTTAGGTTAAGGCACAATACGGGTTAGGTTAAGGCACAATACGGGTTAGGTTAAGGCACAATACGGGTTAGGTTAAGGCACAATACGGGTTAGGTTAAGGTACAATACGGGTTAGGTTAAGGTACAATACGGGTTAGGTTAAGGTACAATACGGGTTAGGTTAAGGTACAATTACGGGTTAGGTTAAGGTACAATACGGGTTAGGTTAAGGTACAATACGGGTTAGGTTAAGGTACAATACGGGTTAGGTTAAGGTACAATACGGGTTAGGTTAAGGTACAATACGGGGTTAGGTTAAGGTACACATTGTTTGTAAGGAAAGGTGTTTTGGGGGGGGGGGGGGGGGCCGGTTTGTTGATTGTGATTATCGTAAGTAAATGACTGCGGCATCATCTGATTTGCCACGTCAGGGTGCACCTTTGGCTCATAACAGGCGGCGCTCTGATTCCATGCTTGTGGCAGACCTGTGTCTTTCATTCTGCCATTGTTTGTGTGGTGTGACAGGAGGCAGTATTGTGATGTTGGGTGCACCCCTGTGTAGGACATGTGTGGGTGTTGGTGGCTTAGCTGAGCAATGGTGGTTGTCGGAAGGGTGAGATATTCTGTTTTGTGAGTGGACCTCCCGGTCTGGTTATGATAGTGTGGATTGTCTAATGTGGCAGAGAGGATGCACTGGGTGTTGTTCCATGCTGGTGCTTCATATTGTCTGTGTGCCTGTTACAGGCAGAGAGTAGTGCGTGATAAGAGTGTCTGGCTGACGTGTG